>NC_090399.1:64784596-65084596 GCF_036365525.1 Heterodontus francisci
AAAATTGCACCCTCCCTTGTTGGACTTCTTACATACTTCGCAAAAAGTTCTCCTGAATGCACCTCGAGAATTCTGCTCTCTCAATTCCTTTCACACTAAAACTATCCCAGTTAATATCGTGGTAATCAAAATCCCCTACTATTACTGCCCTATTGTTCTTGCACTTCTCACAGACTTGCCTACATATCTGCCCTTCTATCTCCCTTGACCAAGATTGCCACTCCCCCTCCTATCTTATCGCCCTCCCTATCGCATCTGAAAACCTTGTAGCCAGGAACATTGAGCTGCTGTTCCAGTCCTTCCTGTAGCCATGTCCCTGTAATAGCTATGATATCATACTGCCACATATCTATCTGTGTCTTCAGCTCATCTGCTTTATTTGCTATACTCCTTGCATTGAAATAGATACCCTTGAGCACTGCCAAACTCTTTTTTTAAATTTTCTAACCTTTGTTTCCTCTGTCTTCCAGACTCATCCATTAATTTTTTGCCTTCCGTTTTCATTTCTGATTTGTCCTAACTGATGTCCTCATGTCCCCATCCCCCTTGCCAAACTAGTTTAAACCCTCCCCAACAGCACGAGCAAAATGTCCAGCAACAAACTCAATCCCGGCTCTGTTCAGGTGCAATCTATCCAGACTGTACAGGTCCCATCTCCCCCAGAGCCAGTCCCAATGCCCCAGGAATCTAAAGCCCTCCCTCCTGAACCCTCTTTCCAGCCACGCATTCATCTGTCTTATCCGTCTATTTCTATACTCACTTGCGTTCGCTTCAGGCGGCGTTGAAAGTAATTTAACAGGCCCTCTTGAATTAGAGGAAACAAGATGAATTCACAGTGGACTTCACAGGATCCTTCAGAGATATTGGAAAATGAAGCTGGGTTGTGGTCTTCTGTTTTTTTCTTGACTTCTTTTCCAGGCTTGACACATGCAGTGACTGACAACCAAACAGCTTGGCAGTTTTTTTTGCCCACCCAGATGTTCTGTACCTGCTACTGGGCTTGTCCAGTCAAAGGAGTATTGTTAATTTTCTGCCCCTGTTGCCATGGCTTCTACCCTAAGCCTAGCCTGAGCCAGGTGACATACAGTATCACTGTTACCAATCCAGCCCTCGCTGTCCCCTTGATATTAAAACATTTATTTAGCTTAACCATATATTCCTTTTATAAAAAATAATTTTTATCAAAACAGAGTCACTTTCATAATCTCAACATCCTGGTGGATGCTGGGCCACCAAACCACAGGCCTGATCATTCCCAGGTAGTCTCGGGATCGGGGTGACCTGCTACTGGACCCCCATGTACTAGACTAATAAACATTAGACGATATCTCTTGGGGACCACCCCCCATCATCTTGAAACAACATTCCTTCCCTCAGCTGGATGTCCGGGGCTCCGAAGGGTCCTTCCACTAGGGAATTGTCAAGATTAGCCTGAATGGTTGCCCTCAGAACTACATCCTTCATTTGTACCTCTTTCAAGTTGGGTGGGAGCTGGATCTTAACAGGTGTACTGGGAGTAATTGCTGTTCCTACACCCGACTGATAGGGGTCCCAAGGTGTTCCTTCTACGTTCCCCCCACCCTTTTGGCTAATTCATCTGCCTTCTTATTCCCCTTCCACCTAGGCTCGGTTTTAGAATGAGTTTTAGCCTTGTGGACGTAATACTGGCCATTCCCCTTTCCTGACCACTTGGAGAATAGCCTTCAGCAAAGGCCGCCGACTAAGGGTTGACCGTCTGCCAATCTGAAGCCCCACAGTTCCAAATTGATATTTTCAGTCACAGCATTGCAAGTAACCATTGAGTCAGTGCAGATCATGGAGGAGTTAGGAAATTCCCGAGGGTGGGTAACCACATAGGTGGCAGCAGCCAGCTCGGCCTGTTGGGCACTGAGGTGGGATAGTAATTTTATAGCCAGCTCAATGCTTCAGAGGGGGTCATGGATCCCACAACCCAAGGACAACGGAAGTTGTTCTACAAAACGAGACCAGTCCACATAAACGTCTCACCATTCAGGATGTAATCGTGCCCGGAACCTCCCTTCAGTCACCCAGACCCCTCTACGGTGCAGATATGGGGCACCCATGGATAACTAAGGCTAGCTGCCAGCCGAGGCTCTGGCAGTGCCTTGATCTTTGGTGTGGTGATATGCAACAAACGTGTCCACCTAGCCACTTGCGCACTGAGACCGTCCCGTCTTTGATGCGCCCCTCTAGTAATAGTCGGGTAGGGGTGTGATGGGTGGTCAGTGTCACCACCTGGGTACCTGTATACATGGCAAAATGTTTCACTGTCCAGAAGTAACATTCGCACCACACAAGTGCCAGGCAATGACCATCTCCAACAAGAGAGAATCTAACCATCTCAACAGCATTACCATCGCTGAAACCCCCACTATCAACATCCTAGGGGTTACCATTGACCAGAAACTGAACTGGAGTAGCCATATAAATACCGTGGCTACAAGAGCAGGTCAGAGGCTGGGAATCCTGAGGCGAGCAACTCATCTCCTGACTCCCCAAAGCATGTCCACCATCTACAAGGCTCAGGTCAGGAGTGTGATGGAATACTCTCCACTTGCCTTGATGGGTGCAGCTCCAACAACACTCAAGAAGCTCGACACCATCCAGGACAAAGCATCCCGCTTGATTGGCATCCCATCTACAAACATTCACTCCCTCCACCACCAACGCACAGTGGCAGCAGTGTGTACCATCTACAAGATGCACTGCAGCAATGCACCAAGGCTCCTTAGACAGCACCTTCCAAACCCGCGACCTCTACCAACTAGAAGGACAAGGGCAGCAAATGCATGGCAACACCACCACTTGCAAGCTCCCCTCCAAGTCACACACCATCCTGACTTGGAACTATATCGCCGTTCCTTCACTGTCGCTGGGTCAAAATCCTGGAACTCCCTTCCTAACAGCACTGTGGGTGTACCTACCCCAAATGGACTGCAGCGGTTCAAGAAGGCAGCTCAACACCACCTTCTCAAGGGCAATTAGGGATGGGCAATAAATGCTGGCCTGGCCAGCGACGCCCACATCCCGTGAATGAATAAAAAAAAAGGTGGCCAACAGATGGCCCTCACCACTGAATATCCCTTCTCTACCTCAGTGAGGATCCTCTACGCATACTCTACTGGCCACTGGAGGCCTCCTCGCACTGTGGTGTCCACTCCCAGTCCACTCCGCTCTTAAGGAGGGCTAACAGTGGTGCAGACCTCCCACCATAATCCTCAGTGAACTCCCTGCAATACCCAGTAAGGCCCAAAAATGTTCAGAGGGCTGGCACTGACTCCGAATGGTTAAACACCTCTCTGGTTTCCCATCTCCCCGATCTATGGCCTGTTCCCCTGGTCTGATTGTCAAACTGAGAAATTGGACTTCCTTCTGCCCTTTCTGGGCCTTCTTGGGGTTTACATTAAAACCTGCCTCTCTTAACAAGACCAGCAATTCTGCCAGAAGTTCCTTATGATCCCCTTTAGTCCCAGAGAAGAGGAGCAAGTCATCTAAATATTGGACGAGGTGTCCCGAAGACAAAATCCTTTCAGGGCATCAGCCATACACTGGTGGAAGATGGAAGGGCTGTAATGGAAGCCCTGGGGCAAACATGTCCAGGTATATTGCTGACCCTTCATGTGAAAGTGAATTTGCACTGGTCCTCCTTCCTTACCAGGGTGGACCAAAACCCACTCAATATATCTAAAACAGTAAAAATCTGGGCATTGACTGGGGTAGCAACTATCAAGTCTGCCACAGCAGCAACCGTGGGGCACAAGCTGGAATGTTCGTATTCAAGACCTGGTAGTTCACTGTCATCCCCCATTACCCATCCGGTTGCTTCACGGACCAAATGGGGAGATTGATGTGGGGAGCTATCAGTCGGAGAACTCCCTGTCCCACTTGGGACCTCACTGCTTTCTCAAAGTCATCCTCTGCCTCTTTCGGGAAGCTGTATTGTTTCTGGGCTCGCATCATAGCTTCCCCAACTACCTGTACCTCAATCCTGGCCAGCCTCCCACATTCATGTTTCTGGGTGGTGAACGAGGCCCTCTGTTCCCCAATTAAATCTTTATATTGAGAAGGGGTATGCTGTATCAGGGCATCAGTCATACAATATCAATGAGTTTTAAAAAAAATTATTCGTTCATGGGATGTGGGCATCGCTGACTAGGACAGCATGTATTGCCCATCCCTAATTGCCCTTGAGAAGGTGGTGATGGGCCATCGTTTCAGGGTTGTCCCCGGGAGGACCATAAACCCGTCTTCTCCTACTACCCCTCCCCACAAGCAATCATTCCCGATATCTAACGCCACCATATCTACCAGGTACCTACCCTCCTTCCCCTCCACCCAAATGTCCACACAGGGTCTCCTTTACTCGTCGTACCTGAGTAGACACATGTACTTGGGCTGGGCGTGGTCCCAATAATCCCAATCCCCTTCAAGGGGATTCTTCACTGAGCGCACCTTGCCCTCTTGCTGCCTCCTTTCTAGAGTGGCGAGTCACTTATTCATATCCTCCCAGGAAGGTGCTGTGGGCACTTTATCAGGAGCCTCTCCTGCCTGCTCGATCCTGCCTTGCTGTCAAGGGGTTGCTTACATTCCTGATTAAAGTGAACCTTTACCCCCACAATGGTAACACTAGAGGGCTGACCATTTTTGCCTCCCTCCTGATGCTAGTATTCCTGGGTGACCATTTTATCTCATGTACTGTCCCTTTTTCTTAGGGATTTCCCCTTTTACTTCGGGATTTCCCCTTTTTCTTAGAGGTTTCACCTTTCGTTGCCTTTTCCCCCTGTCTCCTTTCAAATCCAAGGGACATTTTCCTGAGAACTCCGGCCTCTTTATTGTCGTTGGTCATTGAGTTCCCTACACTTGATCCCTACACTTTAGAGAGTTTCAGTGACTCAGTGGCATCCAAACCCTTAGAGCTCCAGGTCAGAACTCTGGTCACAAAATGGACCTGTATTCAGGAGGAGGAGTTTGGAGAAATAGACTGGATGCTCTGCCACCAGGTGGCAGCAGATATGGGGAATAATTGCTTGTGGGGAGAGGTCAAAGTCCTCAAAGAATGTCTGCAGATAGAGTGGAGAGTGGGTGATAACCTGCAGATAGGGTAGAGAGTGGTCTATAATCCAGCAGATAGGGTAGAGAGTGGGCTATAACCGGCGGATAGAGCTATTGTAAATGAAACTGTTCCTCCAACTCAACACTAGAGTTATTGTAAATGCGATTGTTCAGCCAGTTCAACACTAGAGTTATTGTAAATGTGGCTGTTCATCCAGTTCAACACGAGAGTTATTGTAAATGAGACTGTTGATCCATTTCAACATTAGAGTTATTGTAAATGAGACTGTTCATGCAGCTCAACACTAGAGTTATTGTAAATGCGATTATTCATCCAGTTCAACACTAGAGTTATTGTAAATGAAACTGTTCATCCAGCTCAACACTAGAGTTATTGTAAATGAGACTGTTCATCCATCTCAACACTAGAGTTATTGTAAATGAAACTGTTCATCCAGTTCAGCACGAGAGTTATTGTAAATGAAACTGTTCATCCATCTCAACACTAGAGTTATTGTAAATGAAACTGTTCATCCAGCTCAACACTAGAGTTATTGTAAATGAAACTGTTCATCCAGTTCAGCACGAGAGTTATTGTAAATGAAACTGTTCATCCATCTCAACACTAGAGTTATTGTAAATGAAACTGTTCATCCAGCTCAACACTAGAGTTATTGTAAATGAGACTGTTCATCCATCTCAACACGAGAGTTATTGTAAATGAGACTGTTCATCCAGCTCAACACTAGAGTTATTGTAAATGAGACTGTTCATCCAGCTCAACACTAGAGTTATTGTAAACGAGACTGTTCATCCAGTTCAACACTAGAGTTATTGTAAATGAAACTGTTCATCCAGTTCAACACAAGAGTTATTGTAAATGAGACTGTTCATCCAGTTCAACACTAGAGTTATTGTAAATGAGACTGTACATCCATCTCAACACGAGAGTTATTGTAAATGAGACTGTTCATCCAGCTCAACACTAGAGTTATTGTAAATGAGACTGTTCATCCAGTTCAACACTAGAGTTATTGCAAATGAAACTGTTCATCCATCTCAACACTAGAGTTATTGTAAATGGCTGTTCATCCAGTTCAAGACTAGAGCTATTCTAAATGGGACTGTTCATCCATTTCAACATTAGAGTTATTGTAAATGAGACTGTTCATCCAGTTCAACACTGGAGCTATTGCAAACGAGACTGTTCATCAAGTTCAACACGAGAGTTATTGTAAACGAGACTGTTCATCCAGCTCAACACTAGAGTTATTGTAAATGAGACTGTTCATCCAGCTCAACACTAGAGTTATTGTAAATGAGACTGTTCATCCAGTTCAACACTAGAGTTATTGTAAATGAGACTGTTCATCCAGTTCAACACTAGAGTTATTGTAAATGAGACTGTTCATCCATCTCAACACTAGAGTTATTGTAAATGAGACTGCTCATCCTGCTCAACACTAGAGTTATTGTAAATGAAACTGTTCATCCAGCTCAACACTAGAGTTATTCTAAATGAGACTGTTCATCCAGTTCAACACCAGAGTTATTGCAAATGAGACTGTTCATTTAGCTCAACACTAGAGTTATTGTAAATCCAAATGTTCATCTAAATTTGCACCAAGATTGTTATAAATGATGTGGTCATCCAGATCAACACAAGGTTATTATAAGTTAGACAGTTTTGTTTCCCAGCTGAATACCAGTGATACAGTAAATGACACTGTTCGTACATCTCATCACCAGGGTTACTGTCAAATAGGCTGTTCATGCAGTTTAGCACCAGGGATCATAGCAAAAGTATTTGCAATTTACTTTTTGAAGAAATTTCAAGAAAATATAAAATTACTTTGTTTTGCATACTCTTTCATGAACATATTATATTCCACACAAATCCTTGGAGTAAATGTGGTTCATTAAATCAGTTTGTTCAGTGGAATGTAATTAATATCCCTGCTCACATTCCCTAGATGACTGTCTACATGGAGGGTCCTCTGTAGTATTAATAAGGACTCCTCTGAATATATCGCGACATTACACGGTCAGGGTCCCGTACCTGGCAGAACAGACATTGGCGTTTCACACAAGAAATGGAATACCCTGTAATTTATCAGTTGGATCTCATTTACTATCCTCTTCTTGCAGCTGTAGGTATTCCAGGTAAGACAGTGAAATGAGACAGTAAAATTTAAATATCAATTTGTGCCTGTCAATGTTATGTTTTCCCTGTTCTGTGGTATCAGCTCAGTGTGAAATTTTTCTCTTGATTACTTAATGTGATTTTTAATTGCAAAAATAATGTTTCTTCAATTTTCACCACAACATCAAAACAACAATCCCATTTATTGTTTGCAGTACAAAACCGTCCTCAAAGGTTGCACCAGATCAGATCAGAAAGAAATTACTATTTTAATGTCCCAATGTTGTTAAGTGGGTTACACTTGTAACATGGTGATTTTAATAATGATTAATTTTTAACATTATTTCATGTACAAATATGTTTTATTTAACTGCAGAGGTTTCACCTGTTGCTTAGACTTGATTCCAGCTAAGATGTTTTTTGCGGTTGTTTTAAGTGGATGGGAACATTCAGCAATTTCTGTTCGTGGTGTGCGACCCACCTGCCAGATTTTCCATTCTGCGCTTTGCCCAGGTGACGTTTAACACAAGCGTCATACGAGGAAAAGTTACCCCATTAATATCAAGCCAGGAATCCATATCAAACTGTCACTGTTTTTGAAAAGTTCTACTCAATTGTACAAGATGTGTAAAATCAGAAAAGTTCAGGTGTGCTTGCAACTGCCGTCTGTGTGCAGATTTGTGGGCAGCACAGTGGCGCAGTGGTTAGCATTGCAACCTCACAGCTCCAGGGACCCGGGTTCAATTCTGGGTGCTGCCTGTGCGGAGTTTGTAAGTTCTCCCTGTGACCACGTGGGTTTCCTCTGGGTGCTCCGGTTTCCTCCCACAGCCAAAGATTTGCAGGTGATAGGTAAAATAGCTGTTGTAATTTGCCCCTGATGTAGGTAGGTGGTAGTGAATATGGGATTACTGTAGGGTTAATATAAATGGGTGGTTGATGGTCAGCACAGACTCGGTGGGCCGAGGGGCCTGTTTCAGTGCTGTATCTCTAAATAAAATTAAAGTTAAAATTTCAGGTGTGCTTGCGACTGCCGGCTGGCTGCAGATTTGTGGTTCATGGAAAGCTCAAGGGGTAGATTTTGACAATAGGTGACGGAGTAAAACAAGAGATACTGAACCCGCATCCGGCTTTCCAGTTCTCCTGACTTACAATATTGCAGAAAGTCAAAATCTAACTCCATCTGTAAAGACCATAGTCCAAAAGAGCCAGAGAGGCCTCGACAAGTGATATGGAACATATCCCAACAGGACAAGAGAGCCCTCTACAAGTTATATGGAACATATCCCAACAGGACAAGAGAGCCCTCTACAGGTTGTACAGACCATAGCCCAACAGGACAAGAGAGCCCTCTACAGGTTGTACAGACCATAGCCCAACAGGACAAGAGAGCCCTCTACAGGTTGTACAGACCATAGACCAACAGGACAAGAGAGCCCTCTACAGGTTGTACAGACCATAGACCAACAGGACAAGAGAGCCCTCTACAAGTGAAATAGAACATATCCCAACAGGACAAGAGAGCCCTCTACAGGTTGTACAGACCATAGCCCAACAGGACAAGAGAGGCCTCGACAGGTTGTACAGACCATAGCCCAACAGGACAAGAGAGCCCTCTACAAGTTGTACAGACCATAGCCCAACAGGACAAGAGAGCCCTCTACAGGTTGTACAGACCATAGCCCAACAGGACAAGAGAGGCCTCGACAGGTTGTACAGACCATAGCCCAACAGGACAAGAGAGCCATCTACAAGTTGTACAGACCATAGCCCAACAGGACAAGAGAGCCCTCTACAAGTTGTACAGACCATAGCCCAACAGGACAAGAGAGCCCTCTACAAGTTGTACAGACCATAGCCCAACAGGACAAGAGAGCCCTCTACAGGTTGTACAGACCATAGCCCAACAGGACAAGAGAGCCCTCTACAAGTTGTACAGACCATAGCCCAACAGGACAAGAGAGCCCTCTACAGGTTGTACAGACCATAGCCCAACAGGACAAGAGAGCCATCTACAAGTTGTACAGACCATAGCCCAACAGGACAAGAGAGCCCTTTACAAGTGAAATAGAACATATCCCAACAGGACAAGAGAGCCCTCTACAAGTTGTACAGACAATAGTCCAACAGGACATGAGAGCCCTCTACAGGTTGTACAGACCATAGCCCAACAGGACAAGCGAGCCCTCTACAAGTGAAATAGAATATATCCCAACAGGACAAGAGAGCCCTCTAGAGGTTGTGCAGACCATAGCCCAACAGGACAAGAGAGCCCTCCACAAGTGAAATAGAACATATCCCAACAGGACAAGAGAGCCCTCTACAGGTTGCACAGACCATAGCCCAACAGGACAAGAGAGCCCTCTACAAGTTGTACAGACCATAGCCCAACAGGACAAGAGAGCCCTCTACAAGTGAAATAGATCATATCCCAACAGGACAAGAGAGCCCTCGACAGGTTGTACAGACCATAGCCCACCAATGAACAATTTAATTTTTAATTAAAATTTATATTTAGTTCAGAACTAGAAAACTGATATGTCAATACTTTCTTAATCAACTTTAGACAATTCTTCAAATAAAAGATTTTGGGACAGTTTTGAGGTAATTTTTAGGTTTCGTGTTTCTTACAGTTAACTTGGTGGCAATTGTGATCCTGTCCCGAGGGAAGTGCGGTCTCTCCAAATGCATCACTCACTACCTGGTGGCCATGGCAGCGGCCGATCTGACAGTGGTTATCGTCCATGTGATATTACAACGGATTAATATCTTGTACTTGCCAATTAATTTCCTATCTCTGACTCCTGTGTGCAAGGTAAACTTTGTTGCATACATTGTAGCTGTAGACTGTTCTGTCTGGTTTACTGTCACCTTCACTTTTGATCGCTTTGTAGCAATTTGCTGTCAGAAGCTACAATCAAAATATTGCACCAGGAAAATGGCGAGAGTAGTTATCACTACTGTTTTTGTGGTGAGCTGTCTGAGGACCATCCCCTTTTACTACATGAATGAACCTGCCTTTATTATTGACAATATGCCATGGTTCTGTGCTTCCACAGCTGATTATTTCACTTCCCCCTTGTGGAAGGCATTTGAGTGGATCGACAGCATCATAACCCCTCTATTACCAATCCTTCTAATTCTGTTGTTCAATGCACTAACTGTCAGAAACATTATACTAGCAAATAGAGTGCGCAGAGAACTCCGGAGTAACAGTGAGAATCAGCATGATCCAGAGGTGAAGAATCGGAGGAAATCCATGATTTTACTTTTTGCTATTTCTTCCAATTTCATCCTTTTGTGGATGTTGTATGTTGTGCATTCATTAATCTGGCCAGTGGCAAATTTCTTTTACACAGACAAATATTACAGTAACCCAATATATATTGCCCAACAAGTTGGGTTTATGCTGCAGCTTCTCAGTTCCTGCACAAATAGTTGTATCTATGGACTGACACAGAGGAAATTCAGAGAGGAGCTGAAGAATGGGGTGATTTTTGTTTTTACACTGAACAGGAAATTATGTTAAAAACAAATAACTAGCATTGACCTGGAACCGAGCAAATAACTTTTCAGGCCATCTGTGGGCAGGTGAAGAGCAAATAGAAGATTGGTTATCTTCAATGAGATTTTATATCATTATGTACAATAGAATATTAAAAATGGCGCAGTGGTTAGCACCGCAGCCTCACAGCTCCAGCGACCCGGGTTCAATTCTGGGTACTGCCTGTGTGGAGTTTGCAAGTTCTCCCTGTGTCTGCGTGGGTTTCCTCCGGGTGCTCCAGTTTCCTCCCACATGCCAAAGACTTGCAGGTTGATAGGTAGATTGGTCATTATAAATTTCCCCTAGTATAGGTAGGTGGTAGGGAAATATAGGGACAGGTGGGGATGTGGTAGGAATGTGGAATTAGTGTAGGATTAGTATAAATGGGTGGCTGATGGTCGGCACAGACTCGATGGGCCGAAGGGCCTGTTTCAGTGCTGTATCTCTAAACTAAACGAAACAAATGAAAGGTAAAGAATGTAAAAATGGATAACATGGTTATACATGAAATACTCCATCATTAATTTGGCCACTAAGTTTGTGGTTTTAGAGCAACAATACACCATCTAATTTATTCCACATAAAGGAGAGATATTGCTAATAAAAAAATGTCCCGACATGCACTATAATGCACAGTTGAATGAACACATGTAAACATTTTGTTTCCAGAACAAACTCACATAGTTTATAAAAGGGAAAATTGCAGGAAAAAAGATGCCTCAAAAAAGATGTCTAAAGGTTATCAAATGTTTGGAAAACATCTGTTCATTGACATTACCTTGACTCTCTCTCTTTCCCTAACAGAATTTCATGGTATTCCCCATATTTGTTAGCCAACTCCAAGGGACAGATACTTGAGCATTATTGCTACACAACTGGATCTTGCTGGAGCACATGAAGCTGGCCTCACTTTCTCTAAGCACCTAATCTCCAGGGTCACCCTGAAATGCAAAGATAACCCCTGTGTCTTTTTCATTACCATTAGCCTTTTTATAGCCTGATCCCCTGCCTGCTCCTGTCTCACCTCCAATGACAGGTGCATGAATGTCTTCACCACTTAGTTAAGAACATCCATTCACCTGCTTCTGTTGAAATTCATGTTTGCTTCCCATCAAACCAAACCTATCCGAGGCTCCCTTTGTCCTGGCACTGAACCAAATGCTTTTGCTGGCTGTCCCTGTCTCTATTCGAACTTGTCGTGTCCACAAAACCCACCGCCTGCTGTCTTGAGCTAGTTCCACTTTAATGACAACTCAACCTCTGTTCCATTATCCGATGTTAGTTGATAATTAACACCTGACCTTCTTCTCAGCTTCTGCCCCCTCCCTTTCAAAACCACCATTGAAAGCCCTTCCTCAAATGTCAATCCTCAACTCCTCTGTTCTTCCAAACTGTAACCACATGGCGAACCCCAATTTTATCATCAAATTCCTTCAACATGTTACTTCCTTCCATATCCAAGCTCATATTTCTGAACATTCCAAATTTGATTCTCTTCAATCACACTCTCTGTGGGTGATGCACAATCCCTCTACAGGACCTCCTCAATCTCTCTGCAACCTATCATGTGGTTGACTACACCATCTCCTGTAATGTCTCTGAACCACTTCATGAAGACGTGTTTCCTGATTTCTCTCTTCAAAGGCCTGTTTTTTTTTTAGACTCTGCCCCCCCCCCCTCTAGCCTTAAACTCCCCAACCAGCAGAAGTTGTTTATCTCTCTCTAACCCACCTTTTCCTCTTAATATATTGAAAACATCGATCAAATCACCCCTTAAACTTCTAAATTGCAGTAAATGCAAATGTAGTTTGTGTAATATCCTCTTGTAAATTAACCATTGTCGTCCAGGTATCATCTTGGTAAATCATCGCCACTACACTCCCTACAAGGCTAATATATCCTTTGTAAGTTGTGCTGCCCCGAACTGCTCAATGTACTCCAGGCGTGGTTTAACCAGGGCTTTGTATACCTGAAGCATGACGTCTACTCTCTTGTATTCTACTCCTCCAGATATAAAAGCCAGAATTCCATTCGACGTTTTGATTGTGATTTGTCCCTGTTCATGTCATTTTAATGATCAATGTACCGGGATACACATGTCTCTTTGTTTCCAGCTTTCTACCATTTAGGAAGTAACCTGTTCTATCCTTTTAATGTCTCATGTTGATGACCTCACATTTTCTCACATTGAAAACCATTTACCACAGTTTTGTCTCTTCACTTAATCTATCAATATGTCTTTATATTTTTATCCTTCCATCTGCACTACTTACAACACTGGTCAGTAATTTACCTTCAATTTCATCAGCTTCAAATGTAGCTAACTGTTGCATTTATCAAATTTCTTCTGAAAATCTATATCAGTACAATTTGTAAGACATTCCCCTGCCCACTACTTTAGTCACCTCTTGATTTATCAGGCATGACCTAACCTTGACAAAGTCACACTGACTCCCTCTGATCAGCTGAAAATGTTCAAGGTGTTCAGTCACACTATCCTGAATGATAAGGATAATGCACTCTAACATTTCCTGACTGTGGATGTTAAGCTAACTGCTCTTTAATTCTCTGTGTTTCTGCTCTCTACTTTCTGAAATAGTGGATTGCCACACATAGTTTTCTAATCTGAAGGAACAGTTCACGAATCGGGAGAGCTTTGGAAGATTATTTAACAAGATTATCACCCAGTTCCTATGAAAATTCCAGCATGTAAACCATCTGGTCCTAGGGATTTCTCACTCTTAAACACAATTATATTTTTCACTTCTGTTATTTTCTGTGCGTTATTTTTGACTGATGCCTGCCCCTGATTCCACATTAATTTACGAGGAATGTCTGTCATGCTGACCTCTTCCTCTAATGTAATTAATGAACCAAAATAATTATTCAGCTGGTCGGCCCTTTCCTTATTTTCAATGACAATATCACCACTAAATGTTTTCAAGGAACCCACATTGTTCCTCTTTTCCCCAATGTAACTGAAAGGTTTTTGTGTTGGTGTTGATATCTCTTGCATGGTTCTTTTCATACACAATTTTAGCAGCCTTTACTATCTGTTTTGTCATCAATTGCTGTTATTCTATCTTTCCCAATGGTCAGGATATGTGTTTTTATTTACATTTTGTATGCTTTCTCTTTCAGTTTTATGTTTCATCTTAAATCTTTAGTTGCTCATGACTGTTTATTGGCTAGTTTGTATTTTGCCCCTGAGGGTATATACTGGTTCTGTATCATATTACATACTTTTTGATCATCTTCCACTGTTCTTATGTCATTTTACCCATGAACAGATTTGTCCAGTTTACTGTGGACACTGTTTCATCCCATTGAGTCAGCCTTACTTAAATCTAGAATCTTAGTAACTGTTTTGTGATTCTCCATTTCAAACACTCCGTTAAACTCAATAATATTATCATCGAATGGTTATAGCACAGAGGAGGCCATTTGTCCCATTGTGTCTGTGCCATTCTCTCCCTAGTCTAGTCCCACTTCCCCGCCTTTTCTTTGTATCACTGCATTTCATTTCTCATTCAATTCCCTTTTGAAAGCCATGATTGAATCTGCCTTCATCGTACTCTCAGGCAGTGCATTCCAGATCCTAATCACTCACTGTGTAAAAAGCTTTTCATTATGTCACCGTTGCTTATTTTGCCAATCACTTTAACTCCGTCTCCTCTGATTCTCGATCCTTCCACAACAGGAACAGTTTCTCCCTATCGACTGTATCCAGATCCATCATGGTATTGACTGTCCTCCTCTAAAATCCTTCATTAATGGTCATTTTTAACCAACTATCTTCAATGTCCCAGCAAACATTTATTTCTGACTGTGTCTATAATTCCTTTTGATAGCTTTTTTCTATGTGAAAGGTGCTATACAAATGCAAGTTAGTTTTTTTTACTGTGTTTCCAGTTACAACACCGATGTTCAAAAGGAAAGGTGGGGCAATCGCTCTAAATTAAGACAATTCACCTTAACATCAGCAGTGGACAAGATCTTGAGAGCATAATGTAGAGTAGTACTCAGTTGGCAATACACCAATTGATTACAGGAATACACAATTAGACACCATCCTTTGAAAACACATAATAGAGTCTCTTGTTTAGGAAAATACAGTTTATATTGTGCACACTGATTGACACAGACTGACAGTGTATTAATGAATCCAGTAGTTTGAGAATAAAGTTGATTCAGGACATTCAACAGAAAATACTGATGAATAGATGGAGGACTGAGGTCACAGGTCACTTTATAAAACAGTAGTTCGGCCTCAACTGGAGGATTGTGTCCAATTCTGGGCACTGCACTTTAGGATGGTTGTGAAGGATTTGGAGAGGGTGCAGAAAAGATTTATGAGAATGATTCCAGGAGTGAGGTGTCATGAGTTTCTTTGTTTTATCTTGAGCAACACAGTGAGGTGCATGGATTCCAGTTCTTTGAAGATCTCTAGACAGTTTATTAACAGCTAAACTAGTACATACAATATGGAGCAAACTATATACAGAACCTTTGTCCAGGGTGTTACCATGCAGAGTGACTATCACTTCAAGTCACATGACTATAACCTAGTACTTATCTCATCAGCATACTGAGTTCTTAAAGGGACATCACTCTTAAAGCAATCATACAACATGAGATACTGCATTATTGAGGATAGATTGGAGAAGCTGGATTTGTTCTCCTTAGAGAAGGTTGAGAGGAAATTTGATGGAGGTGTTCAAAATCAAGAGGGGTTTGGACCGAGGAGATGGAGAGAGAGAGAGCAGACACACATTTTAGGTGATCAGCAAAAGAAACAAAGGCGACATGAGAAAACTTTTCATGCACCAAGTGGTTAAGGACCCGGAATACACAGACTGAGAGTGTAGTGTTGGCAGATTCTATTGTGACTTTCAAAAGGGAAATGGATAAGCACCTGAAGATAAAAAAAGTGCATGGTTATGGGGAAAGGGTGGGGGTATGGAACTGGCTGAGATGCTCTTGCAGGGAGCTGGCATGGGACTGGACAGGCCGAATGGCTTCCATCAGTGCCATGAAACATTCCATGATTCTATGATGCTGGAATGTCACAGCATTGTCACCGGAGATCACAGGGCCTCAAAATAGAGACATAGAGCAGTCACCATGAATGGTTCAGCACAAGTGTTGTTCCCAGAACACAAATACACTGGAGTTTTGCATTGGACAAATGATCAAAATGTACAAGTGAAAAGAATTCACTATCAGCCAGTGTGTAAGAGATTTCAGGAGGATGTTGACATTTTAGTAGATTGGGCACAGAGAAAATAGGAAAAATACATTGCAGAATGAAATGAAAGGGATTGAGCAGCTGAAAGACATGAAACTTCCGATCTTTCAATTATATAGCACACCACATCTTCCAAAGCTGTCTCTGCTCTTCATTACCATTGGTTTGCTCTCGAATTGCAGTCGCTGTGGTTCCTGGAGGTAGGTCTGACAGCAAATCTACACACAAGGTCCCACAAACAGCAATACGATAAATGCCCAGTTAAATTTGATGTGTTAATCGCATTAACGATGACCAAGTTAAGATGATAATAACAATGAGAGATATTTAATGATGAACACAGACTAGAGAAAGCTTTTAATGAACTGACTGGAGAAATATTTTCACTCAAGTTGGTGAATTGAAAACGATAGGGCTCACATTAAATATCAAAATCGATGAAATTGTGGTGAAATCTCACCCTCAAACTCTTTCATCCAACACTTTACTGAAAGCCTGATGTTATTTAACACAAACCGAAACAATGTTTATTCTCGAGCAAAGTCCACAAAATCACAGCTAAAGTTAATTTCCTCTTTAAGATTTTACTTGGAAATTCCCACATTCATTTGTTCTTCCAACTACAGAAACACAGAGAAGTTAAACAAATCTTTGGGCTCAATCAGTCAGTGCTGGTGTTCATTATCACAACAGCAAATAGTTCACATGTACTCAGACTGTTTCCATATCCCCTCAATCAGTCAAGACAGCAGTTTGATTGGCCAAAACTCCACAAAGATGTGGTGGAGTACTGCAGGAGTTGCCACATGTGCCAGGGCAACCCCAAGCTGCAATGAAACCTGCACCCCTAAGTCCTGTACTGGTGTTAGGAAGATTCTCCAGCAGAGGGCTGGTGAACTGTAAGGGACCCAAGCTAAGAACAAAAGGGGACAGGCAGACACAAGGCTGGAAAAAAGTTTAGAAAGAGAAGGGGAAAAAGTGACCAAGAGGGCAGGTTAAAGGAGGTCTGGGAGGAATCTCTAATCTATCTTTGTAAATGAAGCATCTCATCCTCATCCCAAGATCCATCCTCTTGAATCTTTTCTACACTCTCTCCAAAACTTTCACATCTTTCCCAAAGTGTGGTGCTCAGAACTGGACACAATACTCCAGTTGAGGCCGTACTAGTGTTTTATACAAGTTTAACATAACCTCCTTGCTCTTGTAATTTATGCCCCTATTAACAAAGCCTATGATAATGATCGCTTTATTAACCACTCTCTCACCTGTCCTGCCACCTTCAATGATTTATGCACAAAAACACCCAGGTTCCTCTACTGCTGCCACCTTTAGAATTGTACCCATTATTTTATATTGCCTTTCCTTGTTCTTCTTACCAAAATGAATCACTTCACACTTCTCTGCATTGAACTTCATTTGCCAATTGTCCGCCCATTCCACCAACATGTCTATGTCCAAACACCGTTCTATAAAATCCTCCTCACAGTTCACAATGATTCCAAGTTTTATATCATGTACAAATTTTGTAATTATGCTCTATACACCAAAGCCTAGGTATTAATATATATCAGGAAGAGCAAGGGTCCCAACACTGATCCCTGGGGAACTTCACTACAAAACTTCCTCCAGTCCCAATAACATCCATTAACCACTGCTCTCTGTATCCTGTCACTTAGCCAATTTTGTATCCATCTTTCTACTGTTCCTTTTATTCCATGAGAAATAATTTTGCTCACAAGTCTGTTGTGTGACACTGTATCAAATGCCTTTTGGAAGTCTATGCACACCACATCAACAGCAATACCCTCATCAACCCTTTTATTTATTTATTTAGCGAAAAGGCACTGAAACAGGCTCTTCGGCACACCGAGTCTGTGCCGACCAGCAACCACCCATTTCTACTAATCCTACATTTATTCCATATTCCCTACCACACCCCCACCATTCTCCTACCACCTACCTACACTAGGGGCAATTTACAATGGCCAATTTACCTATCAACCTGCAAGTCTTTGGCTGTGGGAGGAAACCGGAGCACCCGGCGCAAACCCACACAGTCACAGGGAGAACTTGCAAACTCCGCACAGGCAGGATCCAGAATTAACCCAGGTCACAGGAGCTGTGAGGCTGCGGTGATAACCACTGCGCCACTGTGCCGCCCTCTCCATTACCTCTTCAATAAACTTCAGCAAGTTCGTTACACACAATTTTCCCTGAACAAATCCATGCTGGCTTTCCTTAATTAACCTGCATTTGTCAAAGTGACTATTCATTTTGTCTGGAATTATTGTTTCTAGAAGTTTCCCCACCGCCAAGGTCAAACCGACTGGCCAGTATTTGCTGGGTTTATCGTTACACCCTTTTTTAAACAAAGGCATAATATTTGCAATTCTCCATTCCTCTAGCACCACCCTGTGTTGAAGAAGACTGGAAAATTATGACCAGTGCATCTGCAATTTCCATTCTCACTTCCCTCATTATCCTTGGATGCATCTCATCTGGTCCTGGAGCCTTAACAACCTTTAAGTACAGACAACTTACCAATACCTCCTCCTGATCAATTTTAAATGCCCTTTCATGTTAGCTACCAGTCTCCTTTCATAGCCTCTCTTTGCCCCTCTTATTGGCTTTTTCACTTCCCCTCTGAACCTTCGATATTCACCTGGTTCTCCAACTGACATCTACTTTTACATTTTACTGGCATTTTACTTTATAAAATAAATACAAGACTGAGTGAGATTGGCCCCAGCATAATCCTTTCACAACAAGTTTTCTGGAGTATAACATCGTAGCAGAGGATGGTTTCCGAAAGGGGAAGGCTGGAAACTAAGAACATTTTTTTATCACAGAAAATTAAAATCCCAGTGGCTATTGTGGAAAATGTCAGAAAGCAAGTGTAAATTGTCAGGGTATGATTACCCTCTGATGTTGTCTGAGTCTGAACCAGTGGAAGAATAAAGTAGATATGTGGACACGGGTTACATTCCTACGAAACGGCAAACAAAGTATGTCCTTGGTATTGTCACTTCCTATAGAACTAAAGTATTTCCTGAACTGGAAGCTCCTCAGTTGGAGACTGATGAAGGTTTGGATTTTTGTGTGAATTCTTGGATGAAATTTACAAACAGGCTTGCTTAGGTTTAAAGAAAAAAAGTTGAAATGTATTAAATTTAAACTCTAATTCTGATGAAGCCTACGAATAGACAACACGCCTACACAAGCATGCATACGCAATACACAGATGCAAATAGAGACAGAAAAGAGCAGAAGAAAAATAAAGTGGAAAAGTTTGAGGCAATATCTGAAGAGTTGTTGTTACAGTTCTTCGAGCTCACTGCAGAGTCCTTAATTGTATTTAGATCTTACTTTTGATTGGGGCCCAATATTCTCCTTAAACTTTCTTCACTGTAGGAGACTTTTCTCTTTTGGAGTTCATGTGTCTTCAGTAGGTATTGGAGTTCCTGTAAATGCTGTTAGCAACTCTGGTGGGGTGTTTCCAGTGTCTGCATTTACATAGGAGGATGTGGGATCTAACTTTTCAAAATTTCTGGGGTTGGCTGACCGGCCAGTAGGTGTTTTCATCTGGGATTCCTCCCAGACTTCCTCGAACCTGCCCTCTTAGTCACTTTTTCCCCTTCTCTTTCTGAACACTGTCTGCTCTTTGCTCTCAGGTCTGTGAGGAGAACTCCATTTCCTCATCAGTACCTCATTCTTTAAATAGTAACAATCAGGGACTCCATCTGCTTCACTTTCAGACTGTGCTAGCTCTCGCAATACTTGGTCGACTCGCAGAGCCTCAGCTCGGGAATATCCATTTGATTCATTCCCTGGGTCTCCTAACTTTCCAAAGAAAGTCTCGGACAGACAGACCTCATGGTTATCTGCCTGCAGTGCCAATTCCGTCTCCTATGGGGGAGCTGGTTTGATCATGGCCTGATTCATGACACATTAAGGACAACTGCAGGGGACCGTCTCCTGCCACTGCCCTGTCTCTCTGACCTCCTGCGGTCTTTCATTCACTACTGGGGGAGGATACCACCTTCACCCCGCCAGATCATTACTAAGGAGCAAGTCAACCCTGTCCACAGGCAAACTAGGGACCATCCCAATGGTCACTGGTACCAAAACTAGGTCACACTCCAGGTGCACCCAGTGCACAGGTACAGACATACACTGCTCTCCAATACCATTCACCACCATTCTGGGGTTCACTGCACTCGCTGGGGGAAAGGTCAGGCCTTTTCCCAGTAAAAGGGATCTAGTAGTCTCTGGGAATTACTGTGGGCTTGCTTGCCCCACTCGAGGAGTATGTGGTTACTTTCCCTCCACACAATACCCTGAGAACCTTCAGGAATCCTATTAAATTTTCCTGCACTTGTCCTAGTAAATGTCCTGGGTTGCACTCTTACTGCAGTTAAAGCCCCAGTTTGTTCTGCTGTGCTTTCTATCAGGCTACCTCAGGGATGTGTCCTGATTAACCCTACAGTTTCAAGCTGTCGGATTTTAAATGCCCTGCTTTATTACAATGGAAGCACACAGGTCTCCGGGTCTCAGTCTTGCTCACAACACCTTCCATTTTGGCAAGAGGAGGGCCGCTGTTTTTCCTGCTTTCCTTTCTCTCCGAGGTCTGATGGGCTCAATCACGTTCTCATCCTTTGTCCCTTTCGGACCCTTCCTGACAGCTGTTTAGGAATTTTGGGGTTGTCAAAGTAGTTTCAGGGCCTGGGAAGGGGGTAAGAAATGGCTGTATAATGACCTGAAGAAATTAATTGAACATTTTAACAATAGCCAAGTCCCTCTCTCTCTATCTCTCTATCTCTCTCTCTATCTCTCTATCTCTATCTCTCTCTATCTCTACCTCTCTCTCTTTATCTCTCCCTTAAGAAAAATTCTTCAGCAGCCTGCAAAAGCTGACACAGATACAAAATAGCAGTCAGGATAGATTTACACATTCAGCAGGGAAGCTGTTATCTAATGAAGGAGACAACATAGAAACTAACCTGCGTGTAGACATTGCCCAGCTTTATAAGGTGGAACCTCACGGCCCCCTGAACTAAACAACTGTCCAGTGAAATGAACCAGACGTCCTTCCAAGACATAAGCAGAGGGGTGACCTCATTGACCGGGGGCTGAATGGGAGGCGTTTACTTTGGTTACCTGTCCTTTGGTAATTGGACAATTGGATGGGAAGATGTCATTGAAGAAGTGATTGTTATGAGAGAGCCACCAACCAATATAAATAAAGTATATAAAGGGCAGTCAGGAAGGATAAAGCGTGGACCAAGGGAGGAGACTCTTTACGGTTGATAGCTTCAGTTTAACTCCCTGATCAGCCTCAAGGCCTATAAGAGATTGTTAAAGCAGGCAGCAGAGACCAGGATATTCTGTCCATCTGATACAGGACCAGTAAACCTTCACCCCTGTCACAGGTCATATATCTACCATGTCTATTCTGATTATGTGTTGCATTTGAACTATCGCTTCTCAATAAACCACTTCAAACATTTAAACTGAAATCTTTGTTCAACTATTTGAGCCATTTGTTACCCCTGATCAAATCTTACAAGGGATTCAGGGGTTGGGGATTTTTTTTTATTTGTTTATGGGATGTGAGCATCATTAGCAAGTGCAGCCTCTGTTACCCATCCCTAATTGCCCTTGAGAAGGTGGTGGTGAGCTGTCTTCTGACCACTGTAGTCCATGTGGTGTAGGTACATCCACAGTGCTGTTATAGAGAGAGGTCCAGGATTTTGACTGAGCCACACTGCGGGAACAGTGATACAGTACCAAATCCAGATGGTGTGTGACTTGGAGTAGAGGCCTGCTACCTGACCTGAACCCGACAGGACCCGACAACATGTGTTGGGTTCGGGTCAGGTCGGGACCATCTTCAGCGTACGGCTTTCGGGTTCAGGTCGGGTTCTTTTATCCTGACCTGAGCAGACCTCTAAATTGGAGGGAACTTGCTGGTGGTGGTGTTTCCATATTTCTGCTGCACTTGTTCCAGGTGGTAGAGATCGTGGGTTTGGAAGGTGCTGTTAAAGGAGACTTGGCGAAATGCTGAAGTGCATCTTCTGGATGGCAAATGAAAAGACACACGACCGTAACATGTTGAACTGTTTACCTATACCAGATCATTCAGTGGGGCAGAATGGTGTTGGCAGTCTCACCGGTTGGGTGGTGGTGATCTCCTCGGTCTTCAGCTTTCTTGAGCTAACAAAGTGTTCGGCAGTCGTCAACATAGACTCGAGTTCAGGAAGCTCTCCTTCTCTACTTCTGTTCAAAGAAGATCAAAGATTTCCCTCCCAAGCACCTGTTGGGGAGGTGGTTAAATACAAATAATAAAAAAAATATGTAATTAAAAAAAAGCTAGTCTAATGGTGTCCATGAAACTATTGTTAATTGTTGTAAAAGCCCATCTGGTTCACTAATGTCCTTTCGTGAAGGAAATCTGCTGTCCTTATGTGGTCTGGCCTACATGTGACTCCTGACCTGCAGCAATGTGGTTGACTCTTAAATACCCTCTGAAATGGGCCAGCAAGCCATTAGGTTAAGGGCAGTCCGGGATGGGCAATAAATGCTGGCCTCGCCAGTGATGCCCACATCCTATGAATGAATCAATAAAAAAAACTTTATTTCTAGGGGCTGGTGAGTGTCCCAAGTCAATCATTTGTTCGATTCCAATTGCCCAGTCACCAAGGGACAGGTACTCGTAGGAACAAAGGAGCAGGAGTAGGCCACTCGGCCCTTCGAGCCTGCTCCGCCATTCAATACGATCATGGCTGATCTGATTGTGGTCTCAACTACACTTTCCTGTCTGACCCGCATAACCCTTGACTCCCTGTCTATAGAAACATAGGAACAGGGGTTACTCAAAGTAAACGCCTCCTCTATTCATCAATATGCTCCTGAAGTCAGCTTCCAGCTTATCTCATGCTTGGTAATATTTGTTAACTTCTATCAGATACTTTTCTAAAGCGGGTATGAGGCTCCATCTTATCAGCTTTAGGAACGTCTTGCTTCAGAGCCTGTGCTCGAGTCATTCCCTCAGCAGAGATAATAGACCTGCATTGTCCTGTGTCTGTCAGCCTGGCACACTGTGATAGAATCGTTCTTAATAAGAGAGAGAGAGAGAACTATTTCTACAATATTCAATTCATTTTCTTAAGATTCTATCATGTTATGAGATAGACATTCTGTATAGTGCCAATCCAGCGGGCTACTTTGTCCCGAATGGTGTTGAGCTTCTAGAATACTGTTGAGCTTCACCCATCCAGGCAAGTGGAGTCTATTCCAGCACATTCCTGACTCATTCCTTGTAGATGGTGGACAGGCTTTAGGGAGTCGGGAGGTGAGTTACTCACCACAGAATTCCCAGCCTCTGACCTGCTCTTGTACCCATGCTATTTATAAGGTTGGTCCAGTTAAGTTTCGGGTCAATGGTAATCACACAATGTCTAATAGAACTGAAGCTAGGAGGTGGAGAAATGCTCCAGGGATTGGGCAATGGATTCAGTGGTTTGGAAATTGACCCAGGAGTTGGGATTGGGGCTAGGGCAGGGGTCTGCAACCTGCAGCTTCTGAACTGCATGTGGCTCATTGAGGATTCATGTGCGGACCTGACCTTGATCAATCAAACACAGTTTGATGTTAATTAAATGGCTTGTTTCTTTTTTAACAACCTTTATTCACAAAATCACAGAATAATACAGTGCAGAAGAGGCCCTTCGGGCCATCGAGTCTGCACCGCTGCATTAAAACACCTGACCTGTCTACCCAATCCCATTTGCCAGCACTTGGCCCATAGCCTTGAATGTTATGACGGGCCAAGTGCTCATCCAGTTACTTTTTAAAGGATGTGAGGCAACCTGCCTCTACCACCCTCCCAGGCAGTGCATTCCAGACCTTCATCACCCTCTGGGGTAAAACAGTTCTTCCTCAAATCCCCCTTAAAAGGCGGCACAGTGGCGCAGTGGTTAGCACCGCAGCCTCACAGCTCCAGCGAGCTGGGTTCAATTCTGGGTACTGCCTGTGCGGAGTTTGCAAGTTCACCCTGTTTCTGCGTGGGTTTCCTCCGGGTGCTCCGGTTTCCTCCCACAGCCAAAAGACCTGCAGGTTGATAGGTAAATTGGCCATTAGCAATAGCCCCTAGTATAGGTAGGTGGTAGGAGAATATAGGGACAGGTGAGGATGTGGTAGGAATATGGGATTAGTGTAGGATTAGTATAAATGGGTGGTTAATGGTCGGCACAGACTCGGTGGGCCGAAGGGCCTGTTTCAGTGCTATATCTCTAAATCTAAATCTAAAAAAAAAATCTAAACCTCCCGCCCCTCACCTTAAAATTGTGACCCCTCGTAACTGACCCTTCAACTAAGGGAATAGCTGCTCCCTATTCACCCTGTCCATGCCCCTCATAATCTTGTACAGCTCGATCAGGTCACCCCTCAGTCTTCTCTGCTCCAGTGAAAACAACCCAAGCCTATCCAACCTCTCTTCATAGCTTAAATGTTCCATCCCAGGCAACATCCTGGTGAATCACCTCTGCACCCCCTTCAATGCAATCACGTCCTTGCTATTATCTGGTGACCAGAATTGCACACAGTACTCCAGCTGTGGCCTAACCAAAGTTCCACACAACTCGAGCATGACCTCCCTGCTTTTGTAATCTATGCCTCGACTGATAAAGGCAAGTGTCCCATATGGCTTTTTCACCACCCTATTCACCTGCCCTTCTGCCTTCAGAGATCTATGGACAAACACGCCAAGGTCCCTTTGTTCCTCGGAACTTCCCAGTGTCAGGCCATTCCCTCTATCACCTTTCTGACAGAAATATACCTGTCCAGGTGACAAGCAGCTGCCGAGACATTCAGTGTGTTTACAATGTACAGTGTTCTCATGAAGGGTCAATGACCTGAAACGTTAACTCTGCTTCTCTCTCTCCACAGATGCTGCCAGACCTGCTGAGTATTTACAGCATTTCTTGTTTTTATATACAGAGTCACTTTCTGTTTACAGGGTTCATTGATGTCCCCAAATAATTTGAGGCTGAAGGAGTAACACTGGTTAAGAGCTGAACAGGGCCCTCATAAGTTATCAAAGTTCTTGCCTGCAGCAACCATTCATCTGCAATGCGAATGGCAGAGCAACAAATTCCATTGTCTGCTCATAATTCAGGGGAAGGAAACCAATCAGCAAGTAGATCACTCTCCATGTGATCAGAGGATGTGAACAGGCTTTTCTGTGTGGTAAACCCCCAAGGGGACAGTAGCATAGTGGGAATGTTACTAGACCATTAAACTAGCAGCCTTGACTAATGTTCTGGAGATATAAGTTCAAATCATCCAAGAAAGACAGGGGAACTTAAATTCAATGAATTAATAAATCTGGAATAAAATACAATTCTTCTTACTAGTGATCATGAAACTACCAGACTGTTGCAAAAACATATCTGGTTCACTAATGGCCTGCAGAAGAGGAGATCTGCCATCCTTACCCAGTCTGTCCTATGGGGGACTCCAGACCCACAACAATGTGCTTGACCCTTAAGCATCCTCTGAAATGGTCTAGCAAGCCACTCAGTTGTATCAAACCATTACAGAAAAGTCTGGGCACTGGAAACAACAAAGGTACATCCTGCCCAGTGGACCCTGCAAAGTTCTCCTCACTAACATCTGGGGACATGTGCCTGACATAGTCATACTCACAGAATCATACCTTACAGATAGTGCCAGACTCCTCCATCATCATCCCTGGATATCACCTGTCTCACTGACAAGATGGACCCACGAAAGACATACATCTGGGAGGATGTGGCTCTGGTAGTCTCCAACATTGAGTGTGGGTCCAATGAAGTCTCATGTTATCAGGTCAAACACGGGTAAGGAAATCTCCTGTTAATTATCACCAAGTGCCCTCCCTCAGCTGATGTATCAATGCTTCTCCATGTTGGGCATAGTATGTGCTCTGCTTGGGGGACTTCAGCGTCCATCACTAACAATAGCTTCGTAGCACCATTACAGACTGAACTGGCCAAGTGTCGAATGACATATCGGCCTGTTGGAGGATGCGAGGCTGGCTGCATAGGGGCCCTGGCGTGTCCTGAACATGGTGAAAATACAACACAGGCCATTTGCATGGAAAGCAGCAGGTCATAGACAGAGCTAAGCGATCCCACAACCAACATCAAATCAAATCTCTGCATTCTGGCAAAATCCAGTCATGAATGGTAGTGGACAATTAAACAACCAATAGGAAGAGGAGGCCCCAAAAATATGGCCACCCTCAATGATGGGGAAGCCCAGCACGTCAGTGCAAAAGCATTTGCGACAATCTCCAGCCAGAAGTGCCGAGTGGATGATCCATCTCAGCCACCTCCTGAGGTCCCCAGCATCACAGATGCCAGTTTTCAGCCACTTCGATTCACTCAATTTGATACTCAGAAATTGTTAAAGGCACTGGATACTGCAAAGGCTATGGGCCATGACAACATTCTGGCTGTAGTACTGAAGACCTGTATTCCAGAACTAGACATGCCCCGAGCCAAGCTGTTCCAGTGCAGTGACCACACTGGCATCTACCCGGCAATATGGAAAATTGCCCAGGTATGTTCTGGTCGCAAAAAGAAGAACAAGTCCAATCTGGCCAATTACCGCTCCATCAGTCTACTCTCAATCATCAACAAAGTGATGGAAGGTGTCATTGATAGTTCTATCAGGGCAGCACTTGCTCAGCAATTGCCTGCTCCCCGATGCTCAGTTTGGGTTCTACCAGGGCCACTCAGCTCCACACCTCTTTACAGCATTGCCACAAAAATGGATAAAAGAACTGAATTCCAGAGGTGAGGTGAGAGTGACTGCCCTTGACATCAGGGGAGAATTTGACCAAGGGTGGCATCAAGAAGTACCAGCAAAATTGAAGTCAATGGGACTAAAGGGGGAAGTGCTCCACTGGTTGGAGTCATATCTAGCACAAAGTAAGATGGTTGTGGTTGTTGGACGTCAATCATCTCAGTCTCAGGACATCACTGCAGGAGTTTATCAGGTTAGTGTCCTCGGCCCAACCATCTGCAGCTGCTTCATCAATGAACTTCCCTCCATCAAAAGGTCATAAGTGGGGATGTTCGCTGATGATTGCACAATGTTCAGTATCATTCATAACTCCTGAGATACTGAAGCAGTTTGTGACCACATGCAGTAAGACCTAGACAACATTCAGGCTTGGGCTGGAAAATGGCAAGTAACATTCGCAACACACAAGTAGAAGACAATGACTATCTCCAACAAGAGAGAATATAACCATCTCAATAGAGTTATTGTAAATGAGACTGTTCATCCAGCTAAATACTAGGGTTATTGTAAATGAGACTGTTCATCCAGCTCAACACTGCAGTTATTGTAAATGAGACTGTTCATCCAGTTCAACACTAGAGTTATTGTAAATGAGACTGTTCATCCAGCTCAACACGAGAGTTATTGTAAATGAGACTGTTCATCCAGCTCAACACAAGAGTTATTGTAAATTAGACTTTTCATCCAGCTCAACACTAGAGTTATTGTAAATGAGACTGTTCATCCAGCTCAACACTAGAGTTATTGTAAATGAGACTGTTCATCCAGCTCAACACGAGAGTTATTGTAAATTAGACTTTTCATCCAGCTCAACACTAGAGTTATTGTAAATGAGACTGTTCATCCAGTTCAACACTAGAGTTATTGTAAATGAGTCTGTTCATCCAGCTCAACACTACAGTTATTGAAAATGAGACTGTTCATCCAGTTCAACACGAGAGTTATTGTAAATGAGACCGTTCATCCAGCTCAACACGAGAGTTATTGTAAATGAGACTGTTCATCCAGTTCAACACTGGAGTTACTGTAAATGAGACTGTTCATCCATCTAAACACTACGGTTATTGTAAATGAGACTGTTCATCCATCTCAACACTCGAATTATTGCAAATGAGACTGTTCATCCATCTCAAAACAAGAATTATTGTAAATGAGACTGTTCATCCAGCTCAACACTAGAGTTATTGTAAATGAGACTGTTCATCCAGCTCAACACTAGAGTTATTGTAAATGAGATTGTTCATCCAGTTCAACACTCGAGTTATTGTAAACGTAACTGTTCATCCAGTTCAACACAAGAGTTATTGTAAATGAGATTGTTCATCCAGTTCAACACAAGAGTTATTGTAAATGAGACTGTTCATCCATCTCAACACAAGAGTTATTGTAAATGAGACTGTTCATCCAGCTCAACACAAGGGTTATTCTCAATGAGACTGTTCATCCATCTCAATACAAGAGTGATTGTAAATGAGACTGTTCATCCAGCTAAATACTAGGGTTATTGTAAATGAGACTGTTCATCCAGCTCAACACTGCAGTTATTGTAAATGAGACTGTTCATCCAGTTCAACACTAGAGTTATTGTAAATGAGACTGTTCATCCAGCTCAACACGAGAGTTATTGTAAATGAGACTGTTCATCCAGCTCAACACAAGAGTTATTGTAAATTAGACTTTTCATCCAGCTCAACACTAGAGTTATTGTAAATGAGACTGTTCATCCAGCTCAACACTAGAGTTATTGTAAATGAGACTGTTCATCCAGCTCAACACGAGAGTTATTGTAAATTAGACTTTTCATCCAGCTCAACACTAGAGTTATTGTAAATGAGACTGTTCATCCAGTTCAACACTAGAGTTATTGTAAATGAGTCTGTTCATCCAGCTCAACACTACAGTTATTGAAAATGAGACTGTTCATCCAGTTCAACACGAGAGTTATTGTAAATGAGACCGTTCATCCAGCTCAACACGAGAGTTATTGTAAATGAGACTGTTCATCCAGTTCAACACTGGAGTTACTGTAAATGAGACTGTTCATCCATCTAAACACTACGGTTATTGTAAATGAGACTGTTCATCCATCTCAACACTCGAATTATTGCAAATGAGACTGTTCATCCATCTCAAAACAAGAATTATTGTAAATGAGACTGTTCATCCAGCTCAACACTAGAGTTATTGTAAATGAGACTGTTCATCCAGCTCAACACTAGAGTTATTGTAAATGAGATTGTTCATCCAGTTCAACACTCGAGTTATTGTAAACGTAACTGTTCATCCAGTTCAACACAAGAGTTATTGTAAATGAGATTGTTCATCCAGTTCAACACAAGAGTTATTGTAAATGAGACTGTTCATCCATCTCAACACAAGAGTTATTGTAAATGAGACTGTTCATCCAGCTCAACACAAGGGTTATTCTCAATGAGACTGTTCATCCATCTCAATACAAGAGTGATTGTAAATGAGACTGTTCATCCAGTTCAACACTAGAGTTATTGTAAATGAGACAGTTCATCCAGCTCAACACCAGAGTTATTGTAAATGAGACTGTTCATCCAGTTCAACACTAGAGTTATTGTAAATGAGACTGTTCATCCATCTCAACACTAGAGTTATTGTAAATGAGACTGTTCATCCAGTTCAACACTAGAGTTATTGTAAATGAGACAGTTCATCCAGCTCAACACCAGAGTTATTGTAAATGAGACTGTTCATCCAGTTCAACACTAGAGTTATTGTAAATGAGACTGTTCATCCATCTCAACACTAGAGTTATTGTAAATGAGACTGTTCATCCAGTTCAACACTAGAGTTATTGTAAATGAGACAGTTCATCCAGCTCAACACCAGTGTTATTGTAAATGAGACTGTTCATCCAGTTCAACACTAGAGTTATTGTAAATGAGACTGTTCATCCAGTTCAACACTGGAGTTATTGTAAATGAGACTGTTCATCCTGCTCAACACAAGGGTTATTGTCAATGAGACTGTTCATCCATCTCAATACAAGAGTGATTGTAAATGAGACTGTTCATCCAGTTCAACAGTAGAGTTATTGTAAATGAGACAGTTCATCCAGCTCAACACCGGGGCTGTTCTAAATGAGACTGTTCACCCAGTTCAGTATCAGGGCCTTTGATAATGTGGTCCTCCAGATCAACACAACGTTATTATAGGTTAGACAGTTTTGTTTCCCAGCTGAATACCAGTGATTCAGTAAATGACAATGTTCGTACATCTCAACACCAGAGTTACTGTAATTTAGGCTGTTTATGCAGTTTAGCACCAGGGATCATAGAAAAAGAATTTGCAATTTACTTTTTGAAGAAATTTCAAGAAAATATAAAATGATTTTGTTTTGCATACCCTTTCATGAACATATTATATTCCACACAAATCCTTGGAGTAAATGTGATTCATTAAATCAGTTTGTTCAGTGGAATGTAATTAATATCCCTGCTCACATTCCCTAAATGACTGTCTCTATGGAGGGTCCTCTGGAGTATTAATAAGGACTCCTCTGAATATATCTTGACATTACATGGTCAGGATCCCATGCCTGGCACAACAGACATTGGTGTTTCACACAAGAAATGGAATACCCTGTAATTTACCAGATAGATCTCATTTACTACCCTCTTCTTGCAGTTGTTGGTATTCCAGGTAAGACAGTGATATGAGACAGTAAAATTTAAATATCAATTTGTGCCTGTCAATGTTATGTTTTCCATGTTCTGTGGTATCAGCTAAGTGTAAACTAATTCTCTTGATTACGAAATGTGCTTTTTAATTGCAAAAATAATGTTTCTTCAATTTTTACCACAACATCAAAATAACAATCCCATTTATTGTTTGCAGTACAAAACCCTCCACAAAGGTTGCACCGGATCAGATCAAAAATAAATTAGTATTTTAATGTCCCAATGTTGTTAAGTGGGTTACACTTGTAACATGGTGATTTTAATAATGATTAATTTTTAACATTATTTCATGTACAAATATGTTTTATTTAACTGCAGAGGTTTCAGCTGTTGCTTCGACTTGATTCCAGCTAAGATGTTTTTTGCTTTTGTTTTAAGTGGATGGGAACATTCAGCAATTTCTGTTAGTGGTGTGCGACCCACCTGCCAGATTTTCCATTCTGCGCTTTGCCCAGGTGACGTTTAACACACGTGTTGTAAGAGGAAAAGTTACCCCATTAATATCAAGCCAGGAATCCATATCAAACTGTCATTGTTTTTGAAAAGTTCTACTCAATTGTACAAGATGTATAAAGTCAGAAAAGTTCAGGTGTGCTTGCAACTGCCGTCTGTGTGCAGATTTGTGGGAGGCACAGTGGCGCAGTGGTTAGCACCGCAACTTCACAGCTCCAGGGACCCGGGTTCGATTCTGGGTGCTGCCTGTGCGGAGTTTGTAAGTTCTCCCTGTGACCACGTGGGTTTCCTCTGGGTGCTCCGGTTTCCTCCCACAGCCAAAGATTTGCAGGTGCTAGGTAAAATAGCTGTTGTAATTTGCCCCTAATTTAGGGAGGTGGTAGTGAATATGGGATTACTGTAGGGTTAATATAAATGGTTGTTTGATGGTCAGCACAGACTTGGTGGGCCGAAGGGCCTGTTTCAGTGCTGTATCTCTAAATAAAATTAAAGTTAAAATTTCAGGTGTGCTTGTGACTGCTGGCTGGCTGCAGATTTGTGCTTCATGGAAAGCTCAAGCGGTAGATTTTGACAATAGGTGATAGAGTAAAACAAGATATACTGAACCCGCATCCGGCTTTCCAGTTCTCCTGACTTACAATATTGCAGAAAGTCAAAATCTAACTCCATCTGTAAAGACCATAGTCCAAAAGAGCCAGAGAGGCCTCGACAAGTGATATGGAACATATCCCAACAGGACAAGAGAGCCCTCTACAGGTTGTACAGACCATAGCCCAACAGGACAAGAGAGGCCTCTACAGGTTGCACAGACCATAGCCCAACAGGACAAGAGAGCCCTAGACAGGTTGCACAGACCATTGTCAACAGGAAAAGAGAGACCTAGACAGGTTGCACAGACCGTTGTCAACAGGACAAGAGAGCCTTAGACAGGTTGCACAGACCATAGCCCAACAGGACAAGAGAGCCCTCGACAGGTTGTACAGACCATAGCCCACCAATGAACGATTTAATTTTTAATTAAAATTTATATTTAGTTCAGAACTAGAAAACTGATATGTCAATACTTTCTTATTCAACTTTAGATAATTCTTCAAATAAAAGGTTTTGGGACAGTTTTGAGGTAATTTTTAGGTTTCGTGTTTCTTACAGTTAACATGGTGGCAATTGTGATCCTGTCCCGAGGGAAGTGCGGTCTCTCCAAATGCATCACTCACTACCTGGTGGCCATGGCAGCGGCCGATCTGACGGTGGTTATCGTCCATGTGATATTACAACGGATTAATATCTTGTATTTGCCAATTAATTTCCTGTCTCTGACTCCTGTGTGCAAGGTAAACTTTGTTGCATACATTGTCGCTGTAGACTGTTCTGTCTGGTTTACTGTCACCTTCACTTTTGATCGCTTCGTCGCTATTTGCTGTCAGAAGCTACAATCAAAATATTGCACCAGGAAAATGGCGAGAGTAGTTATCACTACTGTTTTTGTGGTGAGCTGTCTGAGGACCATCCCCTTTTACTACATGAATGAACCTGCCTTTATTATTGACAATATGCCATGGTTCTGTGCTTCCACAGCTGATTATTTCACTTCCCCCTTGTGGAAGGCATTTGAGTGGATCGACAGCATCATTACCCCTCTATTACCAATCCTTCTAATTCTGTTGTTCAATGCACTAACTGTCAGAAACATTATACTAGCAAATAGAGTGCGCAGAGAACTCCGGAGTAACAGTGAGAATCAGCATGATCCAGAGGTGAAGAATCGGAGGAAATCCATGATTTTACTTTTTGCTATTTCTTCCAATTTCATCCTTTTGTGGATGTTGTATGTTGTGCATTCATTAATCTGGCCAGTGGCAAATTTCTTTTACACAGACAAATATTACAGTAACCCAATATATATTGCCCAACAAGTTGGGTTTATGCTGCAGCTTCTCAGTTCCTGCACAAATAGTTGTATCTATGGACTGACACAGAGGAAATTCAGAGAGGAGCTGAAGAATGGGGTGATTTTTGTTTTTACACTGAACAGGAAATTATGTTAAAAACAAATAACTAGCATTGACCTGGAACCGAGCAAATAACTTTTCAGGCTATCTGTGGGCAGGTGAAGAGCAAATAGAAGATTGGTTATCTTCAATGAGATATTGTATCATTATGTATAATAGAATATTAAAAATGGCGCAGTGGTTAGCACCGCAGCCTCACAGCTCCAGCGACCCGGGTTCAATTCTGGGTACTGCCTGTGTGGAGTTTGCAAGTTCTCCCTGTGTCTGCGTGGGTTTCCTCCGGGTGCTCCAGTTTCCTCCCACATGCCAAAGACTTGCAGGTTGATAGGTAGATTGGTCATTATAAATTTCCCCTAGTATAGGTAGGTGGTAGGGAAATATAGGGACAGGTGGGGATGTGGTAGGAATGTGGAATTAGTGTAGGATTAGTATAAATGGGTGGCTGATGGTCGGCACAGACTCGATGGGCCGAAGGGCCTGTTTCAGTGCTGTATCTCTAAACTAAACGAAACAAATGAAAGGTAAAGAATGTAAAAATGGATAACATGGTTATACATGAAATACTCCATCATTAATTTGGCCACTAAGTTTGTGGTTTTAGAGCAACAATACACCATCTAATTTATTCCACATAAAGGAGAGATATTGCTAATAAAAAAATGTCCCGACATGCACTATAATGCACAGTTGAATGAACACATGTAAACATTTTGTTTCCAGAACAAACTCACATAGTTTATAAAAGGGAAAATTGCAGGAAAAAAGATGCCTCAAAAAAGATGTCTAAAAGTTATCAAATGTTTGGAAAACATCTGTTCATTGACATTACCTTGACTCTCTCTCTTTCCCTAACAGAATTTCATGGTATTCCCCATATTTGTTAGCCAACTCCAAGGGACAGATACTTGAGCATTATTGCTACACAACTGGATCTTGCTGGAGCACATGAAGCTGGCCTCACTTTCTCTAAGCACCTAATCTCCAGGGTCACCCTGAAATGCAAAGATAACCCCTGTGTCTTTTTCATTACCATTAGCCTTTTTATAGCCTGATCCCCTGCCTGCTCCTGTCTCACCTCCAATGACAGGTGCATGAATGTCTTCACCACTTAGTTAAGAACATCCATTCACCTGCTTCTGTTGAAATTCATGTTTGCTTCCCATCAAACCAAACCTATCCGAGGCTCCCTTTGTCCTGGCACTGAACCAAATGCTTTTGCTGGCTGTCCCTGTCTCTATTCGAACTTGTCGTGTCCACAAAACCCACCGCCTGCTGTCTTGAGCTAGTTCCACTTTAATGACAACTCAACCTCTGTTCCATTATCCGATGTTAGTTGATAATTAACACCTGACCTTCTTCTCAGCTTCTGCCCCCTCCCTTTCAAAACCACCATTGAAAGCCCTTCCTCAAATGTCAATCCTCAACTCCTCTGTTCTTCCAAACTGTAACCACATGGCGAACCCCCATTTCATCATCAAATTCCTTCAACATGTTACTTCCTTCCATATCCAAGCTCATATTTCTGAACATTCCAAATTTGATTCTCTTCAATCACACTCTCTGTGGGTGATGCACAATCCCTCTACAGGACCTCCTCAATCTCTCTGCAACCTATCATGTGGTTGACTACACCATCTCCTGTAATGTCTCTGAACCACTTCATGAAGACGTGTTTCCTGATTTCTCTCTTCAAAGGCCTGTTTTTTTTTAGACTCTGCCCCCCCTCGAGCCTTAAACTCCCCAACCAGCAGAAGTTGTTTATCTCTCTCGAACCCACCTTTTCCTCTTAATATATTGAAAACATCGATCAAATCACCCCTTAAACTTCTAAATTGCAGTAAATGCAAATGTAGTTTGTGTAATATCCTCTTGTAAATTAACCATTGTCGTCCAGGTATCATCTTGGTAAATCATCGCCACTACACTCCCTACAAGGCTAATATATCCTTTGTAAGTTGTGGTGCCCCGAACTGCTCACTGTACTCCAGGCGTGGTTTAACCAGGGCTTTGTATACCTGAAGCATGACGTCTACTCTCTTGTATTCTATTCCTCCAGATATAAAAGCCAGAATTCCATTCGACGTTTTGATTGTGATTTGTCCCTGTTCATGTCATTTTAATGATCAATGTACCGGGATGCACATGTCTCTTTGTTTCCAGCTTTCTACCATTTAGGAAGTAACCTGTTCTATCCTTTTAATGTCTCATGTTGATGACCTCACATTTTCTCACATTGAAAACCATTTACCACAGTTTTGTCTCTTCACTTAATCTATCAATATGTCTTTATATTTTTATCCTTCCATCTGCACTACTTACAACACTGGTCAGTAATTTACCTTCAATTTCATCAGCTTCAAATGTAGCTAACTGTTGCATTTATCAAATTTCTTCTGAAAATCTATATCAGTACAATTTGTAAGACATTCCCCTGCCCACTACTTTAGTCACCTCTTGATTTATCAGGCATGACCTAACCTTGACAAAGTCACACTGACTCCCTCTGATCAGCTGAAAATGTTCAAGGTGTTCAGTCACACTATCCTGAATGATAAGGATAATGCACTCTAACATTTCCTGACTGTGGATGTTAGGCTAACTGCTCTTTAATTCTCTGTGTTTCTGCTCTCTACTTTCTGAAATAGTGGATTGCCACACATAGTTTTCTAATCTGAAGGAACAGTTCACGAATCGGGAGAGCTTTGGAAGATTATTTAACAAGATTATCACCCAGTTCCTATGAAAATTCCAGCATGTAAACCATATGGTCCTAGGGATTTCTCACTCTTAAACACAATTATATTTTTCACTTCTGTTATTTTCTGTGCGTTATTTTTGACTGATGCCTGCCCCTGATTCCACATTAATTTACGAGGAATGTCTGTCATGCTGACCTCTTCCTCTAATGTAATTAATGAACCAAAATAATTATTCAGCTGGTCGGCCCTTTCCTTATTTTCAATGACAATATCACCACTAAATGTTTTCAAGGAACCCACATTGTTCCTCTTTTCCCCAATGTAACTGAAAGGTTTTTGTGTTGGTGTTGATATCTCTTGCATGGTTCTTTTCATACACAATTTTAGCAGCCTTTACTATCTGTTTTGTCATCAATTGCTGTTATTCTATCTTTCCCAATGGTCAGGATATGTGTTTTTATTTACATTTTGTATGCTTTCTCTTTCAGTTTTATGTTTCATCTTAAATCTTTAGTTGCTCATGACTGTTTATTGGCTAGTTTGTATTTTGCCCCTGAGGGTATATACTGGTTCTGTATCATATTACATACTTTTTGATCATCTTCCACTGTTCTTATGTCATTTTACCCATGAACAGATTTGTCCAGTTTACTGTGGACACTGTTTCATCCCATTGAGTCAGCCTTACTTAAATCTAGAATCTTAGTAACTGTTTTGTGATTCTCCATTTCAAACACTCCGTTAAACTCAATAATATTATCATCGAATGGTTATAGCACAGAGGAGGCCATTTGTCCCATTGTGTCTGTGCCATTCTCTCCCTAGTCTAGTCCCACTTCCCCGCCTTTTCTTTGTATCACTGCATTTCATTTCTCATTCAATTCCCTTTTGAAAGCCATGATTGAATCTGCCTTCATCGTACTCTCAGGCAGTGCATTCCAGATCCTAATCACTCACTGTGTAAAAAGCTTTTCATTATGTCACCGTTGCTTATTTTGCCAATCACTTTAACTCCGTCTCCTCTGATTCTCGATCCTTCCACAACAGGAACAGTTTCTCCCTATCGACTGTATCCAGATCCATCATGGTATTGACTGTCCTCCTCTAAAATCCTTCATTAATGGTCATTTTTAACCAACTATCTTCAATGTCCCAGCAAACATTTATTTCTGACTGTGTCTATAATTCCTTTTGATAGCTTTTTTCTATGTGAAAGGTGCTATACAAATGCAAGTTAGTTTTTTTTACTGTGTTTCCAGTTACAACACCGATGTTCAAAAGGAAAGGTGGGGCAATCGCTCTAAATTAAGACAATTCACCTTAACATCAGCAGTGGACAAGATCTTGAGAGCATAATGTAGAGTAAAATTAATACTCAGTTGAAAATATACCATTTGATTACAGGAATACACAATTAGACACCATTCTTTGAAAACACATAATAGAGTCTCTTGTTTGGGAAAATACAGTTTATATTGTGCACACTGATTGACACAGACTGACAGTGTATTAATGAATCCAGTAGTTTGAGAATAAAGTTGATTCAACACATTCAACAGAAAATACTGATTAATAGATGGAGGACTGAGGTCACAGGTCACTTTATAAAACAGTAGTTCGGCCTCAACTGGAGGATTGTGTCCAATTCTGGGCACTGCACTTTAGGATGGTTGTGAAGGATTTGGAGAGGGTGCAGAAAAGATTTATGAGAATGATTCCAGGAGTGAGGTGTCATGGAGATGGAGAGAGAGAGAGCAGACACACATTTTAGGTGATCAGCAAAAGAAACAAAGGCGACATGAGAAAACCTTTCATGCACCAAGTGGTTAAGGACCTGGAATACACAGACTGAGAGTGTAGTGGTGGCAGATTCTATTGTGACTTTCAAAAGGGAAATGGATAAGCACCTGAAGATAAAAAAAGTGCATGGTTATGGGGAAAGGGTGGGGGTATGGAACTGGCTGAGATGCTCTTGCAGGGAGCTGGCATGGGACTGGACAGGCCGAATGGCTTCCATCAGTGCCATGAAACATTCCATGATTCTATGATGCTAGAATGTCACAGCATTGTCACCGGAGATCACAGGGCCTCAAAATAGAGACATAGAGCAGTCACCATGAATGGTTCAGCACAAGTGTTGTTCCCAGAACACAAATACACTGGAGTTTTGCATTGGACAAATGATCAAACTGTACAAGTGAAAAGAATTCACTATCAGCCGGTGTGTAAGAGATTTCAGGAGGATGTTGACATTTTAGTAGATTGGGCACAGAGAAAATAGGAAAAATACATTGCAGAATGAAATGAAAGGGATTGAGCAGCTGAAAGACATGAAACTCCCGATCTTTCATTTATATAGCACACCACATCTTCCAAAGCTGTCTCTGCTCTTCATTACCATTGGTTTGCTCTTGAATTGCAGTCCCTGTGGTTCCTGGAGGTAAGTCTGACAGCAAATCTACACACAAGGTCCCACAAACAGCAATACGATAAATGCCCAGTTAAATTTGATGTGTTAATCGCTATTAACGATGACCAAGTTAAGATGATAACAACAATGAGAAATATTTAATGATGAACACAGACTAGAGAAAGCTTTTAATGAACTGACTGGAGAAATATTTTCACCCAAGTTGGTGAATTGAAAACGATAGGGCTCACATTAAATATCATGATCGATGAAATTGTGGTGAAATCTCACCCTCAAACTCTTTCATCCAACACTTTACTGAAAGCCTGATGTTATTTAACACAAACCAAAACCATGTTTATTTTCGAGCATAGTCCACAAAATCACAGCTATAGTTAATTTCCTCTTTAAGATTTTACTTGGAAATTCCCACATTCATTTGTTCTTCCAACTACAGAAAGACAGAGAAGTTAAACAAATCTTTGGGCTCAATCAGTCAGTGCTGGTGTTCATTATCACAACAGCAAATAGTTCACATGTACTCAGACTGTTTCCATATCCCCTCAATCAGTCAAGACAGCAGTTTGATTGGCCAAAACTCCACAAAGATGTGGTGGAGTACTGCAGGAGTTGCCATATATGCCAGGTTGAGGGGCAACCCCAAGCTACAATGAAACCTGCACCCTTAAGTCCTGTACTGGTGTTAGGAGGACCCTCCAGCAGAGGGCTGGTGAACTGTAAGGGACCCCTGCTGAGAACAAAAGGGGACAGGCAGACACAAAGTTGGAAAAAAGTTTAGAAAGAGAAGGGGAAAAAGTGACTAAGAGGGCAGGTTAAAGGACATCTGGGAGGAATCCCAGATGAAAACACCTACTGTCCGGTCAGCCAACCCCAGAAAATTTGAAATGTTAGATCCCACATCCTCCTATGTAAATGCAGACACTAGAAACACCCCACCAGAGTTGCTAACAGCATTTACAGGAACTCCAATACCTACTGAAGACACATGAACTCCAAAAGAGAAAAGTCTCCTGCAGTGAAGAAGGTTTGAGAAGAATACTAGGCCCCAATGAAAAGCAATATCTACCGACAATCATGGACTCTGCGGTGAGCTTGAAGAACCATAACAAAAACTCCAGATATTGCCTCAAACATTTCTACTTTATTTTTCTTCTGCTCTTTTCTGTCTCTATTTGCATCTGTGTATCACATGTGCCTGCTAGCATGGGCAAGTCGTGTAACCATATGCATCAACCGAATTAGAGTTTAAGTTTAATAAATTGCAACTTTTCTTCTTTAAACCTAAGAAAGCCTGCTAGGGTTAGGTGTGTTTAAAAATTAAACCCTGTTACAGTAAGACCAGGTGAAATTTGAAAGGAACCCCTATTCCTCTTTCTCACTAGGTCGTAACAAGTAGAAACTCCTCCCTCGATGTGGCACTGACATCAAAGCAGGAATAAATTACATTTTATATCCCAATTTTATGAAGTGGGTTAACAGTGTAACATGAAGATATTAATCATCCTTGCTTTTTAATATTGTTTCCTGTTTCTACTTGGCTTCACTTCAGAATTTTCTCTTGTTTCCTTGGGCTGGATTCCAGCTTTGACTTTGTGACTAGTTTGAGTGGAAAGAAAATTCGACATTTTCCACGACTGATGTGTCATCCACACACCTTATTTTCCATTCTGTGCTTTGTCCAGGTGATGATTAACAGACAAGAAGCAAGTCAGAAACTTACCCCATTGTTAGGAATCCAAATCTAACTTTCACTGTTCTAGAAAAGTTCAAATTAATCCAGGGGGAGTGTTACTCTCCATGTGGTACAGTCCATTACCCAACAGGGTGAGAGTGCACTCTCCATGTTGTACAGACTATAACCGAACAGAGTGAGAGTGCACTCTCCAAGTTGGACAGACTATAACTCAACAGGGTAGAGTGCCTCTCCATGTTGTACAGACTATAACCAAACAGAATGAGAGTGCACTCTCCATGTTGTACAGACTATAACCGAACAGAGTGAGAGTGCACTCTCCAAGTTGTACAGACTATAACCGAACAGAGTGAGAGTGCACTCACCAAGTTGTGCAGACTATAACCGAACAGAGTGAGAGTGCACTCTCCATGTTGTACAGACTATAACTCAACAGGGTGAGAGTGCAATCTCCATGTTGTACAGACTATAACCGAACAGAGTGAGAGTGCACTCTCCATGTTGTACAGACTATAACCGAACAGAGTGAGAGTGCACTCTCCATGTTGTACAGACGATAACCGAACAGAGTGAGAGTGCACTCTCCATGTTGTACAGGCGATAACCCAACAGGGTGAAAGTGCCTCTCCATGTTGTACAGGCAATAACCCAACAGGGTGAAAGTGCCTCTCCATGTTGTACAGGCAATAACCCAACAGGGTGAGAGTGCACTCTCCATGTTGTACAGGCTATAACCCAACAGGGTGAAAGTGCCTCTCCATGTTTTACAGACCATAACCAAGCAGGGGGAGGATGTGCTCTCCAGGTTGTGCAGACTACAACCCAACAGGGGGAGATTGCACTTTAGATTGTGTAGAGACTATAACCCAACAGGGGGAGAGTGCGCTCTCCATGTTGCACAGATTATAACACAACAGAGCGAGAGTGTACTCTACATAATGTACAGACTATAACCAAACAGGGGGAGATTGCACTTTCCATGTTATACAGAGTCTATCCCAACAAGGTGAGAGTGCACTTTCCATGTTGTATAGACTATAACCCAACAGGGTGAGATTAAACTCTCCATTTTATACAGGCTATAATCCAACAGAACAAGACTGCACTGTAAGTACACATAAATATGCAACCGCAGTACAGTATTACAAGGGTACAGACCTGTTCAACACCAGCACTATGCTGTAAGGACACACACTTGTACTACCCTTTTAATGCACTGCAAGAACACAGACATTTACAGCACCAGCCCCACACTGCAGGTACACAGGCTTGTACAAACACAGGGACTGTACTGTAAGAACACAGACCTGTACAACCCCAAGACTGTACTTCAAGAACATGGATCATTGCAACAATTAGCAGCACACGTTAACTGCAGATACCTATACAAACATTGCCAAAATACTACAAGCTCCCCGAACAGTGATGAGGAGAAAGATAAGCAAATGTGTTGGCAAATTTCAAAGGCATGAAATAAAAACAAAGCAGTCATATTGTGTGCCTTTAAATACTGTAATATATACTTGAAAGACATAGCGCTCATAGCAGGGAAAGACAAGAATATCTGATATGTGTACAGGAAAAGTTTCTCAATGAATATGGCTCCAGTTCTGCAAGGAATGTGTTGGATCTGATTCTGGGAAATAGACGAGTGAAGTTTGTTACTGTAGGAGATCATCTAACTAACAGCGACCACAGCATAATCTGGTTTTAAATAATTAGGAACAAGACCAGAAAATAGGGACAGTAAAAATGATCAACTGAGTAAGAGTTAATTTCAGTGATTTCAGAAAAGACTTAACGCAGCTCGATTGGAAGAGTCGATTTCAGGGTAAAACAGTAACAAGGCAAATGGAAGGCATTCAGGGAAGAGAGAGTTCAGTAAAAACTAGGCAGATTTCTTTGAAGGAAAATGATAGAGTGTCTAAAGTTAATGTGTGCTGGGTGACAAACAGAATGAAAGGTTGGAGAAAAGAGGAAAAGGAGGTGTCTGTCAGATGGCAAAATCAAGATTCATTGAACAACAGAAGGGAATTGATATAGTTAATACCAAAGGCAAAGAAAGGTTACAAGAAAGGATTAACAGGCCATATTAAATTCAAACCCAAAATCATTATGAAACATATAAAGTGTAAGTCGTTCGTTGTGAATAAAGTTGGGCCAATTATGGACCCAAAGGGAAATCTTCATGTCGAGATACAGGACATGGCTGAAGTATTAAAGGAATACTTTACACTTGTCTTCACAAGAGAAGTGGTTCGTGTGAAGAGTGCATTCATAGAGGAGAGGAAAGTTATGGACTGGATAGTGATGGATAGAGAAGATGTACTAAAATGATTAGCATTAATGAAAGTGGGTAATTCACTTGATACAGTTGTCAGCTATCCAGGTTATTGATAAAAAGCCAAGGTAGAAATAACAGAGGCATTAGTCACAAGCTTCCAATCCTCATTGGATAGAGTGGGGGTGGAGGACTGGAGGCTTGCTAATGTTATATAATTATACAAGATAGGGGTGAGGGTAAACCAGGAAACTATAGGTCAGTCAGCCTGACATGAGTGGTGGGAAATTTATTGGAAACAATTATTCAGAACAAAATGTGGAAAGGCATCCATGTACACAGCTTACAATGTTGTCTATCTTTGGATCATCAGCAGATTTGGATATACAGCTTTCTATCCCATCACGTTAATAAATATGGTGACTAGTTGAGACCCCAACACAGATCATTCTGGACATTACTAGTCACATCCTGTCAATTCGAGTGCCTGTCCATTATCAGGACTCTCTGTCTCCTGCTGCTCAGCCAATTGCTGAATGAGGCAAATAATCTGCCTTTAGTTCAATAAACCTCAACTCGAGCTATTATTCTGTGATGAGGGAATATTTAAAAAGCCTTCTGCAAGTCCATACAGGTATAATCTACAGACATTCCCCTGCACATTACATTAGTCAAATCTTCAAATAATTCATTCAGGTTCATCAGGCATGAGTGACACTTTACAAACCCATGCTGTCTGTCTCTTAGAGCAGCTGCAAATGTTCAAGGTACCCAGTCACACTATCTTTTATTATAGACTTCAGTAATTCCCCCACAGTATATGCTGGGCTAACTGATCGATAATTCCTCAGTTTCCCTCTGACACCTTTCTGACAGAAATATACCTGTCCAGGTGACAAGCAGCTGCCGAGCCATTCAGTGTGTTTACAATATACAGTGTTCTCATGAAGGGTCACTGACCTGAAACGTTAACTCTGCTTCTCTCTCTCCACAGATGCTGCCAGACCTGCTGAGTATTTACAGCATTTCTTGTTTTTATATACAGAGTCACTTTCTGTTTACAGGGTTCATTGATGTCCCCAAATAATTTGAGGCTGAAGTAGTAACACTGGTTAAGAGCTGAACAGGGACCTCATAAGTTATCAAAGTTCTTGCCTGCAGCAACCATTCATCTGCACTGCGATTGGCAGAGCAACAAATTCCATTGTCTGCTCATAATTCAGGGGAAGGAAACCAATCAGCAAGTAGATCACTCTCCATGTGATCAAAGGATGTGAACAGGCTTTTCTGTGTGGTAAACCCCCAAGGGGACAGTAGCATAGTGGGAATGTTACTGGATCATTAAACTAGCAGCCTTGACTAATGTTCTGGAGATATAAGTTCAAATCATCCATGAAAGACGGGGGAACTTAAATTCAATTAATTAATAAATCTGGAATAAAATGCAAGTTTCTTTACTAATGGTCATGAAACTACCAGAATGTCACAGAAACATATCTGGTTCACTAATGGCCTGCAGAAGAGGAGATCTGCCATCCTTACCCAGTCTGCCCTACGGGGGACTCCAGACCCACAACAATGTGCTTGACCCTTAAGCATCCTCTGAAATGGTCTAGCAAGCCACTCAGTTGTATCAAACCATTACAGAAAAGTCTGGGCACTGGAAACAACAAAGGTACATCCTGCCCAGTGGACCCTGCAAAGTTCTCCTCACTAACATCTGGGGACATGTGCCTGACATAGTCATACTCACAGAATCATACCTTACAGATAGTGCCAGACTCCTCCATCATCATCCCTGGATATCACCTGTCTCACTGACAAGATGGACCCACGAAAGACATACATCTGGGAGGATGTGGCTCTGGTAGTCTCCAACATTGAGTGTGGGTCCAATGAAGTCTCATGTTATCAGGTCAAACACGGGTAAGGAAATCTCCTGTTAATTATCACCAAGTGCCCTCCCTCAGCTGATGTATCAATGCTTCTCCATGTTGGGCATAGTATGTGCTCTGCTTGGGGGACTTCAGCGTCCATCACTAACAATAGCTTCGTAGCACCATTACAGACTGAACTGGCCAAGTGTCGAATGACATATCGGCCTGTTGGAGGATGCGAGGCTGGCTGCATAGGGGCCCTGGCGTGTCCTGAACATGGTGAAAATACAACACAGGCCATTTGCATGGAAAGCAGCAGGTCATAGACAGAGCTAAGCGATCCCACAACCAACATCAAATCAAATCTCTGCATTCTGACAAAATCCAGTCATGAATGGTAGTGGACAATTAAACAACCAATTGGAAGAGGAGGCCCCAAAAATATGGCCACCCTCAATGATGGGGAAGCCCAGCACGTCAGTGCAAAAGCATTTGCGACAATCTCCAGCCAGAAGTGCCGAGTGGATGATCCATCTCAGCCACCTCCTGAGGTCCCCAGCATCACAGATGCCAGTTTTCAGCCACTTCGATTCACTCAATTTGATACTCGGAAATTGTTAAAGGCACTGGATACTGCAAAGGCTATGGGCCATGACAACATCCTGGCTGTAGTACTGAAGACCTGTATTCCAGAACTAGACATGCCCCTAGCCAAGCTGTTCCAGTACAGCGACCACACTGGCATCTACCCGACAATGTGGAAAATTGCCCACGTATGTTCTGGCCACAAAAAGAAGAACAAGTCCAATCTGGCCAATTACCGCTCCATCAGTCTAAACTCGATCATCAGCAAAGTGATGGAAGGTGTCATTGATAGTTCTATCAGGGCAGCACTTGCTCAGCAATTGCCTGCTCCCCGATGCTCAGTTTGGGTTCTACCAGGGCCACTCAGCTCCACACCTCTTTACAGCATTGCCACAAAAATGGATAAAAGAGCTGAATTCCAGAGGTGAGGGGAGAGTGACTGCCCTTGACATCAAAGGAGCATTTGACCAAGGGTGGCATCAAGGAGTACCAGCAAAATTGAAATAAATGGGAATAAAGGGGGAAGTGCTCCACTGGTTGGAGTCATATCTAGCACAAAGGAAGATGGTTGTGGTTGTTGGAAGCCAATCATCTCAGTCTCAATACATCACTGCAGGAGTTTATCAGGTTAGTGTCCTCGGCCCAATTATCAGCAGCTGCTTCATCAATGAACTTCCCTCCATCATAAGGTCATAAGTGGGGATGTTCGCTGATGATTGCACAATGTTCAGTATCATTCATAACTCCTGAGATACTGAAGCAGTTTGTGACCACATGCAGTAAGACCTAGACAACATTCAGGCTTGGGCTGGTAAATGGCAAGTAACATTCGCAACTCACAAGTAGCAGGCAATGACCATCTCCAACAAGAGAGAATATAACCATCTCCCCTTAACACTCAACAACATTACTATCGCTAAAGCTCCCACCAGCAATATCCTGGGGGTCACCATTGACCAGAAACTGAACTGGAACAGACACCTATATATAGTGGCTACAAGAGCAGGCTAGAGGCTGGGAATTCTGTGGCAAGTAACTCTTCTCCTGACTCCGCAAAGCCTGTCCACCATCAACAAGGCACAAGTCAGGTGTGTAATGGGAAAATCGCCACTTGGCTGGTTGAGTGAGCTTCAACAGCACTCAAGACACTCAGCACCATCCAGGACAAAGCAGCCCTCTTGATTGGCAACCCATCCAACACCTTAAACATTCACTCCTTCCAGCACTGGTGCACAGTGGCAGCAGTGTGTACCATCTACAAGATGCATTGCAGCAACTCACGAAGGCCCTTTCGACAGCACCTTCCAAACTCGCGACATTTGCCACCTAGAAGAGCAAGGGCAGCAGATGCATGGGAACACCACCATCTGCAAGATTCCCTCCAAGTCACACAGCATCCTGGAACTATATCCCTGTTCCATCACTGTCCCTGGGTTTTTTCGCTGGAGCGAAGGAGGCTGAGAGGGGACATGATAGAGGTGTATAAAATTATGAGAGGCATAGATAGGGTAGATAGCCAGAGTCTGTTACCCATGGTAGGGGTCACTAAAACTAGAGGGCATGGATTTAAGGTGAGATGGAGGAGTTTTAAAGGGGATCAAAGGGGTAACTTTTTCACACAAAGAATAGTGGGTATCTGGAATGAGCTGCCTGAGGAGGTGGTGGAGGCAAGAACAGTAGCAACATTGAAGAGGCAACTGGCAGGTACTTAAATGAGCAAAGCATAGAGGGATATGGAATTAATGCAGGCAGGTGGGGTTAGTGGAGATAGGCATTGTGGTCGGCATGGACGCGGAAGGCCGAAGGGCCTGTTACTATGGTGTACGAGTCTCTGCCTCTATGCCTCTAACTGCCTTCCTAAAAGCACTGTGGGTGGACCTACCCCACATGGACTGCAGAAGTTCAAGAAGGCAGTTCACCTTCTCAAGGGCAATTAGGGATGCACAATAAATGCTGACCTTGCCAGCAATGTTCCCATCCCAAGGATAAATAACAAGTTGCTTCAGCCCCAAATCTAATGTGCACAACACAGAGAAACAAACACATCATCCAAACCGCTGTTCAGAATGCTCGCTTCCTAACTTTACAGAGGATTGATACACCAATGTCTCCCTCTGCTCACTCTCCCAATACTTCCACCAGAAACCTGGACCACAATCCAACCATTAACAATCCACTCTCAGGCCAATCTACAGCTCACCTGTTCTGCATGGACAGAATGTGATTAAACACAAATTAACACTTGGCACCAACACAAGGGCTACTGTCAAGGCTGTTCACATAGATCAAAACCAGCTTGACTGAAAATGAGACTGTTGATCAAGCACAACACTGGGTTTTTTGCTCCTGATACTGTTCATCCAGCTCAACACTAGAGTTATTGTAAATGAAACTGTTCATCCAGCTCAACACTAAAGTTATTGTAAATGAGACTGTTCATCCAGCTCAACACTAGAGTTATTGTAAATGAGACTGTTCATCCAGCTCCACACTAGAGTTATTGTAAATGAGACTGTTCATCCAGCTCAAAATCAGAGTTATTGGAAATGAGACTGTTCATCCAGTTCAACACTAGAGTTATTGTAAATGAGACTGTTCATCCAGCTCAACACCAGAGTTATTGGAAATGAGACTGTTCATCCAGTTCAACACTAGAGTTATTGTAAATGAGACTGTTCATCCATCTCAACACTAAAGTTATTGTAAATGAGACTGTTCATCCAGCTCAACACGAGAGTTATTGTAAATGAGACTGTTCATCCAGCTCAACACTAGAGCTATTGTGAATGAGACTGTTCATGCAGCTCAACACTAGAGTTATTGGAAATGAGACTGTTCATCCAGTTCAACACTAGAGTTATTGTAAATGAGACTGTTCATCCAGTTGAACACGAGAGTTATTGTAAATGAGACTGTTGATCCAGCTCAACACTCGAGTTATTGTAAATGAGACTGTTCATCCAGTTCAACACGAGAGTTATTGTAAATGAGACTGTTCATCCAGCTCAACACGACAGTTATTGTAAATGAGACTGTTCATCCAGTTGAACACGAGAGTGATTGTAAATGAGACTGTTGATCCAGCTCAACACCAGAGTTATTGTAAATGAGACTGTTGATCCAGCTCAACACTTGACTTATTGTAAATGAGACTGTTCATCCAGTTCAACACGAGAATTATTGTGAATGAGACTGTTCATCCAGTTCAACACGAGAGTTATTGTAAATGAGACTGTTCATCCAGCTCAACACGACAGTTATTGTAAATGAGACTGTTCATCCAGTTGAACACGAGAGTTATTGTAAATGAGACTGTTGATCCAGCTCAACACCAGAGTTATTGTAAATGAGACTGTTGATCCAGCTCAACACTCGACTTATTGTAAATGAGACTGTTCATCCAGTTCAACACCAGAGTTATTGTAAATGAGACTGTTGATCCAGCTCAACACTCGACTTATTGCAAATGAGACTGTTCATCCAGTTCAACACGAGAATTATTGTAAATGAGACTGTTCATCCAGTTCAACACTAGAGCTATTGTAAATGAGACTGTTCATCCAGCTCAACACTCGAGTTATTGTAAATGAGACTGTTCATCCAGTTCAACACTCGAGTTATTGTAAATGAGACTGTTCATCCAGTTCAACACTAGAGTTATTGTAAATGAGACTGTTCATCCAGTTCAACACGAGAATTATTGTAAATGAGACTGTTCATCCATTTCAACACGAGAATTATTGTAAATGAGACTGTTCATCCAGCTCAACACTAGAGTTATTGTAAATGAAACTGTTCATCCAGCTCCACACTCGAGTTATTGTAAATGAGACTGTTCATCCATCTCAACACTCGAGTTATTGTAAATGAGACTGTTCATCCATCTCAACACTCGAGTTATTGTAAATGAGACTACTCATGCAGCTCAACACTAGAGTTATTGTAAATGAGACTGTTTATCCAGTTCAACACTAGAGTTATTGTAAATGAGACTGTCCATCCATCTCAACACTCGAGTTATTGTAAATGAGACTGTTCATCCAGTTCAACATGAGAGTTATTGTAAATGAGACTGTTCATCCAGTTCAACATGAGAGTTATTGTAAATGAGACTGTTTATCCAGTTCAACATGAGAGTTATTGTAAATGAGACTGTTCATCCAGTTCAACATGAGAGTTATTGTAAATGAGACTGTTCATCCAGTTCAACGCTATAGCCATTGTAAATCCAAACGTTCATCTAATTTTGCACCAAGATTATTATAAATGATGTCGTCATCCAGCTCAACACAAGGTTATTATCAGTTAGACAGTTTTTTTTCCCAGCTGAATACCAGTGATACAGTAAATGACACTGTTCCTACATCTCAACACCAGGGTTACTGTAAAATAGGCTGTTCATCCAGTTTAGCACCAGGGATCAATGCAAAAGAATTTCCAATTTTTTGAAGAAATTGCAAGAAAATACAAAATTATTTTGTTTTGCATACTCTTTCATTAACATATTTTATTCCACAAAAATCCTTGGAGTAAATGTGGTTCATTAAATCAGTTTGTTCAGTGGAATGTAATTAATATCCCTGCTCACATTCCCTAGATGACTGTCTCCATGGAGAGTCCTCTCTGGTATTAATAAGGGCTCCTCTGAATATATCTTGACATTACACGGTCAGGGTCCCGTACCTGGCAGAACAGACATTGGTGTTTCACACAAGAAATGGAATACCCTGTCATTTACCAGTTGGATCTCATTTACTATCCTCTTCTTACAGCTGTTGGTATTCCAGGTAAGACAGTGAAATGAGACAGTAAAAGTTAAATATCAATTTGTGCCTGTCAATGTTATATGTTTATCGAGCTCACCCTGTTCTGTTGTATCAGCGAAGTGTGCAGTAATTCTCTTCTTTTCTTAATGTGGTTTTTAATTGTAAAAATACCATTTCTTCAATTTTCACCACAACATTGAACAAACAATCCCATTTATTGTTTGCAGTACAAAATCCTCCACAAAGGTTACACTGGTATCAGATCAGAAATAAGTTAGTATTTTAATGTCCCAAAGTTGTTAAGTTGGTTACACGTGTAACGTGGTTATTTGAATAATGATTAATTTTTAACATTGTTTTATGCATAAATATGTTCTTTTTTTACTGTGGAAGTCTCACTTATTGCTTAGACATATTTCCAGTCTAGATTGTTTTTGTGGTTGGTTTAAGTGGATGGGGAAATTCAGCAATTTCGTGTAGGTGCACAAGCTGCTAGTGGCTGGCTGCAGATTTGTGGCTCATGGGTAGATTTTGACATCATGTGATAGTGTTAAACAGGACATATTGAATCCGTATCTAGCTATCCATTTCTCCTGACTCACAATATTGCAGAAAATCAAAATCTAACTGTTGTAGCAGGATGTGAGAGTTCACAATCCAAGTTGGAAAGACCATAGCCCAACAGGACAAGAGAGCATTCTACAGATTGTACAGACCATAGCCCAACAGGACAAGAGAGCCCTCCACAAGTTGTACAGACCATAGTCCAACAGGACAAGAAAGCACTCTACAAGTTGTACAGATCATAGCCCAATAGGACAAAACAGCATTTGCAGGTTGTACAGACCAAAGCCCAAGAGGTCAACAAGGCATTCTACAGGTTGTACAGACCACAGCCCAACAGGACAAGAGAGCCACCTGCAAGTTGTACAGATCATAGCCCAATAGGATAAGAGAGCATTTTACAGGTTGTACAGAGCACAGTCCAACAGGAAAAGAGAGCCCTCTACAAGTTGTACAACCATAGTCCAACAGGACAAGAGAGTCCTCTACAAATTGTACAGACCATAACCCAAAAGGACAGGAGAGCATTCTACAGGTTGTACAGACCATAGCCCAACAGGACAAGAGAGCCCTCTACAAGTTGTGCAGACCATAGACCAACAGGACAAGAGAGCATTCTGCAGGTTGTACAGACCATAGCCCAACAGGATAAGAGAGCCCTCTACAAGTTGTGCAGACCATAGCCCAATAGGACAAGAGAGCATTCTACAGGTTGTACAGACCATAGCCCAACAGGACAAGAGAGCATTCTCCAAGCTGTACAGATCATAGCCCAACAGGACAAGAGAGCATTCGACAGGTTGTACAGACCATAGCCCAACAGGACAAGAGAGCCCTCAACAAGTTGTAAAGACCATAGCCCAGCAGGACAAGAACACACTCTTCAAATTGTACAGATCATAGCCCAACAGGAGAAGAGAGCACTCTACAAATTGTACAGACCATAGACCAACAGGACAAGAGAGCATTCTGCAGGTTGTACCGACCATAGCCCAACAGGACAAGAGAGCCCTCTGCAGGTTGTACAGACCATAGCCCAACAGGACAAGAGAGCATTCTACAAGTTGTACAGACCACAGCCCAACAGGACAAGAGAGCCCTCTACAAGCTGTACAGACCATAGCCCAACGGGGCAGAGTTGATCTTTTTTTTCATTTTGGAGAAAGTTGTTCCTTATAAAAGAGTAACTGTGTGTTTCACACACATTAATTCTCCAGAAATATCACAATATATATATTTTTTACCTCAGCACCTTTGCCTCCTATTTGACATCAGCATCTTTATTCACATTTTCACTCATCCTGTAGTTTCATTTTCCACATTTGCCAGAGATTGCTCGGCCCACCAGTGAACAGTTCAACTTTTTATTAAAATATATATTTTGTTCAGAACTAGAAAACTGATATGTCAATACTTTCTTAATCAACTTTAGATAATTCTTCAAATAAAAGATTTTAGGACAGTTTTGAGGTAATTTTTAGGTTTCCTGTTTCTTACAGTTAACTTGGTGGCAATTGTGATCCTGTCCCGAGGGAAGTGCGGTCTCTCCAAATGCATCACTCACTACCTGGTGGCCATGGCAGCGGCCGATCTGACGGTGGTTATCGTCCATGTGATATTACAACGGATTAATATCTTGTACTTGCCAATTAATTTCCTATCTCTGACTCCTGTGTGCAAGGTAAACTTTGTTGCATACATTGTAGCTGTAGACTGTTCTGTCTGGTTTACTGTCACCTTCACTTTTGATCGCTTTGTAGCAATTTGCTGTCAGAAGCTACAATCAAAATATTGCACCAGGAAAACGGCAAGAGTGGTTATCACTACTGTTTTTGTGGTGAGCTGTCTGAGGACCATCCCCTTTTATTACATGGATGAACCTGCCTTTATAATTGATGATGTGCCATGGTTCTGTGTTGCCACAGCTGATTATTTCACTTCCCCCTTGTGGAAGGCATTTGAGTGGATCGACAGCATCATAACCCCTCTATTACCAATCCTTCTAATTCTGTTGTTCAATGCACTAACTGTCAGAAACATTATACTAGCAAATAGAGTGCGCAGAGAACTCCGGAGCAACAGTGAGAATCAGAATGATCCAGAGGTGAAGAATCGGAGGAAATCCATGATTTTACTTTTTGCAATTTCTGCCAATTTCATACTTTTGTGGATGTTGTATGTTGTGCACTCATTAATCTGGCCAGTGGCAAATTTTTTTTATGTTGACAAATATTACAGTAACCCAATATATATTGCCCAACAAGTTGGATTTATGCTGCAGCTTCTCAGTTCCTGCACAAATACTTGTATCTATGGACTGACACAGAAGAAATTCAGAGAGGAGCTGAAGAATGGGGTGATTTTTGTTTTTACACTTAATGGGAAATTATGTCAAAAACAAATAACTAGCATTGACCTGGAACCGAGCAAATAGCTTTTCAGGCCATCTGTGGGAAGGTGAAGAGCAAATAGAAAATTGGTTATCTTCAATGAGATTTTATATCATTATGTACAATAGAATATTAAAAATGGATTTTAATGAGATCAAATGAAAGGTAAAGAATGTAAAAATGGATAACATGGTTTTACATGAAATATTCCATCATTAATTTGGCCACTAGGTTTGTGGTTTTAGAGCAACAATACACCATCTAATTTATTCCACATAAAGGAGAGATATTGCTAAAAAAAAATGTCCCGACATGCACTATAATGCACAGTTGAATGAACACATGTAAACATTTTGTTTCCAGAACAAACTCACATAGTTTATAAAAGGGAAAATTGCAGGAAAAAAGATTCCTTAAAAAAGATGCCTAAAGATTATCAAATGTTAGGAAAACATCTGTTCATTGACATTACCTTGACTCTCTCTCTTTCCCTAACAGAATTTCATGGTAGTTCCCCATATTTGTTAGCCAACTCCAAGGGACAGATACTTGAGCATTATTGCTACACAACTGGGTCTTGCTGGAGCACATGAAGCTGGCCTCACTTTCTCTAAGCACCTAATCTCCACGGTCACCCTGAAATGCAAAGATAACCCCTGTGTCTTTTTCATTACCATTAGCCTTTTTATAGCCTGATCCCCTGCCTGCTCCTGTCTCACCTCCATTGACAAGTGCATGAATGTCTTCACCACTTAGTTAAGAACATCCATTCACCTGCTTCTGTTGAAATTCATGTTTGCTTCCCATCAAACCAAACCTATCCGAGGCTCCCCATGTACTGGCCCTGAACCAAATGCTTTTGCTGGCTGTCCCTGTCTCTATTCGAACTTGTCGTGTCCACAAAACCCACCGCCTGCTGTCTTGAGCTAGTTCCACTTTAATAACAACTCAATTTGCTCCAATATTAGTTGATAATTAACACCTGACCCTGTTCTCAGCTTCTGCCCCCTCCCTTTCAAAACCACCATTGAAAGCCCTTCCTCAAATGTCAATTCTCAACTCCTCTGTTCTTCCAAACTGTAACCACATGGCGAACCCCCATTTCATCATCAAATTCCTTCAACATGTCACTTCCTTCCATATCCAAGCTCATATTTCTGAACATTCCATATTTGATTCTCTTCAATCACACTCTCTGTGGGTGATGCACAATCCCTCTACAGGACCTCCTCAATCTCTCTGCAACCTATGATGTGGTTGACTACACCATCTCCTGTAATGTCTCTGATACATTTCGTGAAGACGTGTTCCCGATTTCGCTCTTCAAAGGCCTGTTTTCTTTTTTAGACTATGCCCCTCTAGCCTGAGACTTCCCAACCAGCAGAAGTTGTTTATCGCGATCTAACCCACCTGTCCCTCTTAATATATTGAAAACATCGATCAAATCACCCCTTAAACTTATAAATTGCAGTAAATGCAAATGTAGTTTGTGTAATATCCTCTTGTAAATTAACCAGGGCTTTGTATACCTGAAGCATGACGTCTACTCTCTTATATTCTACTCCTCCAGATATAAAAGCCAGAATTCCATTCGACGTTTTGATTGTTTTGTACGTGTTCATGTCATTTTAATGATCAATGTACCGGGATGCACATGTCTCTTTGTTTCCAGCTTTCTACCATTTAGGAAGTAACCTGTTCTATCCTTTTAATGTCTAATGTTGATGACCTCACATTTTCTCACATTGAAAACCATTTTCCACAGTTTTGTCTATTCACTTAATCTGTCAATATTTCTTTATATTTTTATCCTTCCATCTGCACTGCTTACAATCTCTCATTAACCAGGACAGTTCAGAAGCTGCAGCTCTGAGCAGTGAGGAGAGACAGAGTGAGGTTCTGTGGGGAATTGTTTCTGAGTTATCCTTCTTTCCCATTTTTGGCTCAATAATCCCATTGAGAGTAAGACAAGTTGCTGGAAGTACAAGCTGTGTGACTGAGCGGCCCCCCCCCACCAGTCTCTATTGTCTGTGCTCTGCTTGTCTCTTCTCTGCAGCTCCAGAAACTGCCTGAATTCAGTTGCATGTTTCTAGTTTATACATTAGCTGAAAGGATGGCCATTCGCCAAAACACCGCTCCTCCTCCTCCCTGCTCTTCAAATCTTTGTGGACTGCTCTAACTCGAGCTGGGGCAGGGGCCAAAATGAGCCCATGACAAGTGACATAGTTGTATTTCAATAAAGGGGGCAATTGGAGGGGCTGGCTGGGGATAAATGTCTATTTTTGAGAGGAGGTCTTGGTGGTGATTGGGCTGAGGGGTTAAAAAAAAAAAAAAGGGCGGCACAGTGGCGCAGTGGTTAGCACCGCAGCCTCACAGCTCCAGGGACCCGGGTTCGATTCCGGGTACTGCCTGTGTGGAGTTTGCAAGTTCTCCCTGTGTCTGCGTGGGTTTTCTCCGGGTGCTCCGGTTTCCTCCCACAAGCCAAAAGACTTGCAGGTTGATAGGTAAATTGGCCATTATAAATTGTCACTAGTATAGGTAGGTGGTAGGGAAATATAGGAATAGGTGGGGATGTTTGGTAGGAATAGGTGGGGATGTTTGGTAGGAATATGGGATTAGTGTAGGATTAGTATAAATGGGTGGTTGATGTTCGGCACAGACTCGGTGGGCCGAAGGGCCTGTTTCAGTGCTGTATCTTTAATCTAATCTAATCTAATACTGGTCAGTAATTTACCTTCAATTTCATCAGCTTCAAATTTAGCGAACTATTGCATTTATCAAATTTCTTCTGAAAATCTATATCAGTACAATTTATAGACATTCCCCTGCCCACTACTTAAGTCACCTCTTGATTTGTTAGACATGACCTAACCTTGACAAAGTCACACTGACTCCCTCTGATCAGCTGAAAATGTTCAAGGTGTTCAGTCACACTATCCTGAATGATAAGGATAATGCACTCTAACATTTCCTGACTGTGGATGTTAAGCTAACTGCTCTTTAATTCTCTGTGTTTCTGCTCTCTACTTTCTGAAATAGTGGATTGCTACACATAATTTTCTAATCTAAAGAAACAGTTCACGAATCGGGAGAATTTTGGAAGATTATAGTTAGGACATCTGCAATCTTATCACCGAATTCCGATGAAAATTCCAGCATGTAAACCATCTGGTCCGAGGGATTTCTCACTCTTAAACACGATTATTTTCTTCATTTCTGTTATTTTGTGTGTGTTAATTTTGACGCTTGCCTGTCCCTGATTCAATATTAATCTATGAGGAATGTCTATCATGCTGACCTCTTCCTCTGATGTAAATACTGAACCAAAATAATTATTCAGCTTGTCGGCCCTTTCCTTATTTTCAATGACAATAACCCACTAAATGTTCTCAAGGAATCCACATTGATCCTCTTTACCCCAATATAACTGAAAGGTTTTTGTGTTGGTGTTGATATCTCTTGCATGGTTCTTTTCTGACCCACTTTTTGCAGCCTTCATTATCTGTTTTGTCATTGTTTGCTGTTATTTTATCTTTCCCAATGGCCAGGATATGTGCTTTTTTTACATTTTGTATGCTTTCTCTTTCACTTTTATGTTTCCTCTTAATTTTTGTTGCTCATGACTGTTAATTGGCAAGTTTGGCTTTTGCCTCTGAGGGGTATAAACTGGTTCTGTATCATATTAAATACTTGAGTCAGCCTTACTTAAATCTAGAATCTTAGTAACTGTTTTTTGATTCTCCATTTCAAACACTCGGTTAAACTCAATAATATTATCATCGAATGGTTATAGCACAGAGGAGGCCATTTGTCCCATTGTGTCTGTGCCCACTCTCTCCAAGAGAAATTCATCCAGTCCCACTCCCCCACCTTTTCTTTGTATCACTGCATTTCATTTCCCATTCAATTCCCTTTTGAAAGCCATGATTGAATCTACCTTCATCATACTGGAACACTCACGGCATTGAAGAAGTATTTAGATGAGTACTTGAAATACCATAACATACAAGGCTATTGGTCAAGTGCGGGGAAGTGGGATTAGTTTTGGGCGGGTGTTTGATGGTCGGCGAAGTCACGTTGGGCCGAAGGGCCTGTTTCTGTGCTGTAAAACTCTATGACTCTACTCTCAGTCAGTGCATTCCAGATCCTAATCACTCACTGTGTAAAAAGCTTTTCATTATGTCACCATTGCTTATTTTGCCAATCACTTAAACTCAGTCTCCTCTGGTTCTCGATCCTTCCACAACAGGAACAGTTTCTCCCTATCGACTGTATCCAGACACATCATGATATTGACTGTCCTCCTGTAAAATCCATCATTAATGGTCATTTTTAACCAACTATCTTCAATGTCCCAGAAAACATTTATTTCTGACTGTGTGTCTATAATTACTTTTGGTAGCATTTTTCGATGTGAAAGGTGCTACACAAATGCAAGTTCGTTTTTTTACTGTGTTTCCAGTTACAACACCTATGTTCAAAAGGAAAGGTGGGGCAATTGCTCCAAATGAAGAGTAACATTAATACTCAGTTGGCAATACACCAATTGATTACAGGAATACACAGAGATGGTGTTGTTCAAATTAGACACCATTCTTTGAAAACACATAAAAGAGTCTCTTGTTTAGGAAAATACAGTTTATATTGTGCACACTGATTGATACAGACTGACAGTGTATTAATGAATCCAGTATTTTGAGAACAAAGTTGATTCAGGACATTCAACATAAAATACTGATGAATAGATGGAGGGACTGAGGTCACAGGTCACTTTATAAAACAGTAGTTCGGCCTCAACTGGAGGATTGTGTCCTATTCTGGGCACTGCACTTTAGGATGGTTGTGAAGGATTTGGAGAGGGTGCAGAAAAAATTTATGAGAATGATTCCAGGAGTGAGGTGTCATGAGTTTCTTTGTGTTATCTTGAGCAACACAGTGAGGTACATGGATTCCAGTTCTTTGAAGATCTCTAGAAGGTTTATTAACAGCTGAACTAGTACATACAATGCAGAGCAAGCTATATAGAGAAGCTTTGTCCAGGGTGTTACCATGCAGAGTGACTATCACTTCAAGTCACATGACTATAACCTGGTACTTATCTCATCAGCATACTGAGTTCTTAAAGGGACATCACTCATAAGCAAGCATACAACATGAGAGACTGCATTATTGAGGATAGATTGGAGAAGCTGGGCTTGTTCTCCTTAGAGAAGGTTGAGAGGAAATTTGATGGAGGTGTTCACAATCAACAGGGCTTTGGACAGAGGAGATGGAGAGAGAGAGATAGAGGATACACATTTTAGGTGAGCAGCAAAAGAAACAAAGGCGACATGAGAAAACTGTTTTTAATGCACCAAGTGGTTAAGGACCTGGAATACACAGCCTGAGAGTGTAGTGGTGGCAGATTCTATTGTGACTTTCAAAAGGGAAATGGATAAGCACCTGAAGATAAAAAAAAGTGCCTGGTTATGGGGAAAGGGTGGGGGTGTGGAACTAGCTGAGATGCTCTTGCAGGGAGTTGGCATGGGACTGGACAGGCCGAATGGCTTCCATCTGTACGATAAACATTCCATGATTCTATGATGTTTGAGCATCACAGCGATGTCACTGGTGGTCACAGGCCCTCAAAGTAGAGACATCGAGCAGCCACCATGAATGGTTCAGCACAAGTGTTATTCCCAGAACACAAATACGCTGGAGTTTTGTCTTGGACAAATGATCAAAATGTACAAGTGAAAAGAATTCACTATCAGCCAGTGTGTAAGAGATTTCAGGAGGGTGTTGACATTTTAGTAGATTGGGCACAATTGGGCACAATAGGAAAAATACATTGCAGAATGAAATGAAAGGGATTGAGCAGCTGAAAGACATGAAACTTCCGATCTTCCATTTATACAGCACACCACATCTTCCAAAGCTGTCTCTGCTCTTCAAGACTATTGGTTTGCAGTCGCTGTGGTTCCTGGAGGTAAGTCTGACGGGAAATCTACACACAAGGTCCCGCAAACAGCACTACGATAAATGCCCAGTTAAACTTGATGTGTTAATAGGTATTAACGATGACCGAGTTAAGATGATAACAACAATGAGAGATATTTAATTATGAACACAGACTAGAGAAAGCTTTTAATGAACTAACTGGAGAAATATTTTCACCCAAGTTGGTGAATTGAAAACGATAGGGCTCACATTAAATATCAAAATCGATGAAATTGTGGTGAAATCTCACCCTCAAACTCTTTCATCCGACACTTTACTGAAAGCCTGATGTTATTTAACACAAACCGAAACCATGTTTATTTTCGAGCATAGTCCACAAAATCACAGCTAAAGTTAATTTCCTCTTTAAGATTTTACTTGGAAATTCCCACATTCATTTGTTCTTCCAACTACAGAAACACAGAGAAGTTAAACAAATCTTTGGGCTCAATCAGTCAGTGCTGGTGTTCATTATCACAACAGCAAATAGTTCACATGTACTCAGACTGTTTCCATATCCCCTCAATCAGTTAAGACAGCAGTTTAACTGGCCAAAACTCCACAAAGATCTGGTGGAGTACTGCAGGAGTTGCCACATGTGCCAGGGCAACCCCAAGCTGCAATGAAACCTGCACCCCTAAGTCCTGTACTGGTGTTAGGAAGACCCTCCAGCAGAGGGCTGGTGAACTGTAAGGGACCCAAGCTAAGAACAGAAGGGGACAGGCAGACACAAGGCTGGAAAAAAGTTTAGAAAGAGAAGGGGAAAAAGTGACCAAGAGGGCAGGTTAAAGGAGGTCTGGGAGGAATCTCTAATCTATCTTTCTAAATGAAGCATCTCATCCTCATCCCAAGATCCATCCTCTTGAATCTTTTCTACACTCTCTCCAAAACTTTCACATCTTTCCCAAAGTGTGGTGCTCAGAACTGGACACAATACTCCAGTTGAGGCCGAACTAGTGTTTTATACAAGTTTAACATAACCTCCTTGCTCTTGTAATCTATGCCCCTATTAACAAAGCCTATGATACTGATCGCTTTATTAACCACTCTCTCACCTGTCCTGCCACCTTCAATGATTTATGCACAAAAACACCCAGGTCCCTCTACTGCTGCCACCTTTAGAATTGTACCCATTATTTTATATTGCCTTTCCTTGTTCTTCTTACCAAAATGAATCACTTCACACTTCTCTGCATTGAACTTCATTTGCCAATTGTCCGCCCATTCCACCAACATGTCTATGTCCAAACACCGTTCTATAATATCCTCCTCACAGTTCACAATGATTCCAAGTTTTATATCATGTACAAATTTTGTAATTATGCTCTATACACCAAAGCCTAGGTATTAATATATATCAGGAAGAGCAAGGGTCCCAACACTGATCCCTGGGGAACTCCACTACAAAACTTCCTCCAGTCCTAATAACATCCATTAACCACTGCTCTCTGTATCCTGTCACTTAGCCAATTTTGTATCCATCTTTCTACTGTTCCTTTTATTCCATGAGCTATAATTTTGCTCACAAGTCTGTTGTGTGACACTGTATCAAATGCCTTTTGGAAGTCTATGCACACCACATCAACAGCAATACCCTCATCAACCCTTTTATTTATTTATTTAGCGAAAAGGCACTGAAACAGGCCCTTCGGCACACCGAGTCTGTGCCGACCAGCAACCACCCATTTCTACTAATCCTACATTTATTCCATATTCCCTACCACACCCCCACCATTCTCCTACCACCTACCTACACTAGGGGCAATTTACAATGGCCAATTTACCTATCAACCTGCAAGTCTTTGGCTGTGGGAGGAAACCGGAGCACCCGGCGCAAACCCACACAGTCACAGGGAGAACTTGCAAACTCTGCACAGGCAGGATCCAGAATTAACCCAGGTCACAGGAGCTGTGAGGCTGCGGTGATAACCACTGCGCCACTGTGCCGCCCTCTCCATTACCTCTTTAATAATCTTCAGCAAGTTAGTTAAACACAATTTTCTCTGAACAAATCCATGCTGGCTTTCCTGAATTAACCTGCATTTGTCAAAGTGACTATTCATTTTGTCTGGAATTATTGTTTCTAGAAGTTTCCCCACCGCCAAGGTCAAACTGACTGGCCAGTATTTGCTGGGTTTATCTTTACACCCTTTTTTAAACAAAGGCATAATATTTGCAATTTTCCATTCCTCTAGCACCACCCTGTGTTGAAGAAGAGTGGAAAATTATGACCAGTGCTTCTGCAATTTCCATTCTCACTTCCCTCATTATCCTTGGATGCATCTCATCTGGTCCTGGTGCCTAAACAACCTTTAAGTACAGACAGCTTACCAATACCTCCTCCTGATCAATTTTAAATGCCCTTTCATGTTAGCTACCAGTCTCCTTTCATAGTCTCTCTTTGCCCCTCTTATTGGCTGTTTCACTTCCCCTCTGAACCTTCGATATTCACCTGGTTCTCCAACTGACATCTACTTTTATATTTTACTGGCATTTTACTTTGTAAAATAAATACAAGACTGAGTGAGATTGGCCCCAGCATAATCCTTTAACAACAGGTTTTCTGGAGTATAACATCGTAGCAGAGGATGGTTTCCGAAAGGGGAAGGCTGGAACTAAGAACATTTTTTTATCACAGAAAATTAAAATCCCAGTGGCGATTGTGGAAAATGTCAGAAAGCAAGTGTAAATTGTCAGGGTATGATTACCCTCTGATGTTGTCTGAGTCTGAACCAGTGGAAGAATAAAGTAGATATGTGGACACGGGTTACAATCCTACGAAACTGGAAACAAAGTATGTCCTTGGTATAGTCACTTCCTATAGAACTAAAGTATTTCATGAACTGGAAGCTCCTCAGTTGGAGACTGATGAAGGTTTGGATTTTTGTGTGAATTCTTGGATGAAATTTACAAACAGGCTTGCTTAGGTTTAAAGAAAAAAAGTTGAAATTTATTAAATTTAAACTCTAATTCTGTTGACGCCTACGAATAGACAACACGCCTACACAAGCATGCATACGCAATACACAGATGCAAATAGAGACAGAAAAGAGCAGAAGAAAAATAAAGTGGAAAAGCTTGAGGCAATATCTGAAGAGTTGTTGTTACAGTTCTTCGAGCTCACTGCAGAGTCCTTAATTGTATGTAGATCTTACTTTTGATTGGGGCCCAGTATTCTCCTTAAACCTTCTTCACTGTAGGAGACTTTTCTTTTTTGGAGTTCATGTGTCTTCAGTAGGTATTGGAGTTCCTATAAATGCTGTTAGCAACTCTGGTGGGGTGTTTCTAGTGTCTGCATTTACAGAGGAGGATGTGGGATCTAACTTTTCAAATTTTCTGGGGTTGGCTGACCAGACAGTAGGTGTTTTCATCAGGGATTCCTCCCAGACGTCCTTTAACCTGCCCTCTTAGTCACTTTTTCCCCTTCTCTTTCTCAACACTGTCTACTCTTTGCTCTCAGGTCTGTGAGGAGAACTCCATTTCCTCATCAGTACCTCATTCTTTAAATAGTAACAATCAGGGACTCCATCTGCTTCACTTTCAGACTGTGCTAGCTCTCGCAATACTTGGTCGACTCGCTGAGCCTCAGCTCGGGAATATCCATTTGATTCATTCCCTGGGTCTCCTAACTTTCCAAAGAAAGTCTCGGACAGACAGACCTCATGGTTATCTGCTTGCAGTGCCAATTCCGTCTCCTCTGGGGGAGCTGGTTTGATCATGGCCTGATTCATGACACATTCAGGACAACTGCAGGGGACCGTCTCCTGCCACTGCCCTGTCTCTCTGACCTCCTGTGGTCTTTCATTCACTACTGGGGGAGGATACCACCTTCACCCCGCCAGATCATTTTTAAGGAGCAAGCCAACCCTGTCCACAGGCAAACTAGGGACCATCCCAATGGTCACTGGTACCAAAACTAGGTCACACTCCAGGTGCACCCAGTGCACAGGTACAGACATACACTGCCCTCCAATACCATTCACCACCATTCTGGGGTTCACTGCACTCGCTGGGGGAAAGGTCAGGCCTTTTCCCAGTAAAAGGGATCTAGTAGTCTCTGGGAATTACTGTGGGCTTGCTTGCCCCACTCGAGGAGTATGTGGTTACTTTCCCTCCACACAATACCCTGAGAACCTTCAGGAATCCTATTAAATTTTCCTGCACTTGTCGTAGTAAATGTCCTGGGTTGCACTCTTACTGCAGTTAAAGCCCCAGTTTGTTCTGCTGTGCTTTCTATCAGGCTACCTCAGGAATGTGTCCTGATTAACCCTACAGTTTCAAGCTGTCGGCTTTTAAATGCCCTGCTTTATTACAATGGAAGCACACAGGTCCCCAGGTCTCACTCTTGCTCACAACACCTTCCATTTTGGCAAGAGGAGGGCCGCTGTTTTTCCTGCTTTCCTTTCTCTCCGAGGTCTGATGGGCTCAATCACCTTCTCATCCTTTGCCCCTTTCGGACCCTTCCTGACAGCTGTTTAGGAATTTTGGGGTTGTCAAAAGTACTTTCGGGGCCTGGGAAGGGGGTAAGAAATGGTTGTATAATGACCTGAAGAAATTAATTGAACATTTTAACAATAGCCAACTCCCTCTCTCTCTAATATAAAAGCAAAATACTGCGGATGCTGGAAATCTGAAACAAAAACAAGAAATGCTGGATTCACTCAGCAGGTCTGGCAGCATCTGTGGAAAGAGAAGCAGAGTTAACGTTTTGGGTCAGTGACACTTCTTCGGAAATGACAAATATTAGAAAAGTCACAGATTATAAACAAGTGAGGTGGGGGTTGGGCAAGAGATAACAAAGAAGAAGGTGCAGATTGGACCAGGCCACATAGCTGACCAAAAGGTCACGGAGAAAAGGCAAACAATATGTTAATGGTGTGTTGAAAGACAAAGCATTAGTACAGATTAGGTGTGAATATACTGAATATTGAACAGCAGCAAGTGCAAACCTGAAGAAAAACAACCTGAAAAAAACAGTGGGTAAGCAAACTGAACAAACTCAGATGAAATGAAATAAATGCAAAAAAAGATTGTAAAAAATGTAAAAAGGAATGTAAAAAAAAAGGAAGAAAAAATAATAACTAAAAATGACTAAAAATGAAAGTAAAGTGGGGGGCTGTCATGCTCTGAAATTATTGAACTCAATGTTCAGTCCGGCAGGCTGTAGTGTGCCTAATCAGTAGATGAGATGCTGTTCCTCGAGCTTGGTCTCCTCTACATTGGGGAGACCAAGCGCAGACTGGGTGACCGCTTTGCGGAACATCTCCGCTCAGTCCGCAAGCAGGACCCTGAGCTTCCGGTTGCTTGCCACTTCAACACTCCCCCCTGCTCTCATGCTCACATCTCTGTCCTGGGATTGCTGCAGTGTTCCAGTGAACATCAACGCAAGCTCGAGGAACAGCATCTCATCTACCAATTAGGCACACTACAGCCTGCCGGACTGAACATTGAGTTCAATAATTTCAGAGCATGACAGCCCCCCACTTTACTTTCATTTTTAGTCATTTTTAGTTATTTTTTCTTCCTTTTTTTTTTACATTCATTTTTACATTTTTTACAATCTTTTTTTGCATTTATTTCATTTCATCTTAGTTTGTTCAGTTTGCTTACCCACTGTTTTTTTCAGGTTGTTTTTCTTCAGGTTTGCACTTGCTGCTGTTCAATATTCAGTATATTCACACCTAATCTGTACTAATGCTTTGTCTTTCAACACACCATTAACATATTGTTTGCCTTTTCTCCGTGACCTTTTGGTCAGCTATGTGGCCTGGTCCAATCTGCACCTTCTTCTTTGTTATCTCTTGCCCAACCCCCACCTCACTTGTTTATAATCTGTGACTTTTCTAACATTTGTCAGTTCCGAAGAAGGGTCACTGACCCGAAACGTTAACTCTGCTTCTCTTTCCACAGATGCTGCCAGACCTGCTGAGTGAATCCAGCATTTCTTGTTTTTGTCCCTCTCTCTCTATCTCTCTCTCTCTCTCTATCTCTATCTCTCTCTATCTCTCTATCTCTATCTCTCTCTCTCTCTCTCTCTATCTATCTATCTCTCTCTATCTCTACCTCTCTCTCTTTATCTCTCCCATAAGAAAAATTCTTCAGCAGCCTGCAAAAGCTGACACAGATACAAAATAGCAGTCAGGATAGATTTATATAATCAGCAGGGAAGCTGTTATCTGATGAAGGAGACAACATAGAAACTAACCTGCGTGTAGGCATTGCCTAGCTTTATAAGGTGGAACCTCATGGCCCCCTGAACTAAACAACTGTCCAGTGAAATGAACCAGACGTCCTTCCAAGACATAAGCAGAGGGGTGACCTCATTGACCGGGGGCTGAATGGGAGGGGTTTACTTTGGTTACCTGTCCTTTGGTAATTGGACAATTGGATGGGAAGATGTCATTGAAGAAGTGATTGTTATGAGAGAGCCACCAACCGATATAAATAAAGTATATAAAGGGCAGTCAGGAAGGATAAAGCGTGGACCAAGGGAGGAGACTCTTTACGGTTGATAGCTTCAATTTAACTCCCTGATCAGCTTCAAGGCCTGGAAGAGATTGTTATAGCAGGCAGCAGAGACCAGGCTATTCTGTCCATCTGATACAGGACCAGTAAACCTTCACCCCTGTCACAGCTCATATGTCTACCATGTCTATTCTGATTATGTGTTGCATTTGAACTATCGCTTCTCAATAAACCACATTAACCATTTAAACTGAACTCTCTGTTCAACTATTTGAGCCATTTGTTACCCCTGATCAAATCTTACAAGGGATTCAGGGGTTGGGGATTTTGTTTTATTTGTTTATGGGATGTGAGCATCATTAGCAAGGGCAGCATCTGTTACCCATCCCTAATTGCCCTTGAGAAGGTGGTGGTGAGCTGTCTTCTGACCACTGTAGTCCATGTGGTGTAGGTACATCCACAGTGCTGTTATAGAGAGAGGTCCAGGATTTTGACTGATCCACACTGTGGGAACAGTGATATAGTACCAAATCCAGATGGTGTGTGACTTGGAGTAGAGGCCTGCCAGCTGACCTGAACCCGACAGGACCCGACAACATGTGTTGGGTTCGGGTCAGGTCGGGAACATCTTCAGCGTATGGCTTTCGGGTTCAGGTCGGGTTCTTTTATCCTGACCTGAGCAGACCTCTAAATTGGAGGGGAACTTGCTGGTGGTGGTGTTTCCATATTTCTGCTGCACTTGTTCTTCTAGGTGGTAGAGATCGTGGGTTTGGAAGGTGCTGTTAAAGGAGACTTGGCGAAATGCTGAAGTGCATCTTCTGGATGGCAAATGAAAAGACACACGACCGTAACATGTTGAACTGTTTACCTATACCAGATCATTCAGTGGGGCAGAATGGTGTTGGCAGTCTCCCTGATGGGTGGTGGTGATCTCCTCGGTCTTCAGCTTTCTTGAGCTAACCAAAGTGTTCGGCAGTCGTCAACATAGACTCGAGTTCAGGAAGCTCTCCTTCTCTACTTCTGTTCAAAGAAGATCAAAGATTTCCCTCCCAAGCACCTGTTGGGGAGGTGTTTAAATACAAATAATTAAAAAAATATGTAATTAAAAAAAAGCTAGTCTAATGGTGTCCGTGAAACTATTGTTAATTGTTATAAAAGCCCATCTGGTTCACTAATGTCCTTTCGTGAAGGAAATCTGCTGTCCTTATGTGGTCTGGCCTACATGTGACTCCTGACCTGCAGCAATGTGATTGACTCTTAAATACCCTCCGAAATGGCCCAGCAAGCCATTAGGTTAAGGGCAGTCCGGGATGGGCAATAAATGCTGGCCTCGCCAGTGATGCCCACATCCTATGAATGAATCAATAAAAAAAACTTTATTTCCAGGGGCTGGTGAGTGTCCCAAGTCAATCATTTTTTTTTTAGAATATTACAGCGCAGTACAGGCCCTTCGGCCCTCGATGTTGCGCCGATCATCTGACCTACACTATTCCATTTACATCCATATGTCTATCCAATGACCACTTAAATGCCCTTAAAGTTGGCGAGTCAAACTTTGTTCGATTCCAATTGCCCAGTCACCAAGGGACAGGTACTCGTAGGAACAAAGGAGCAGGAGTAGGCCACTCGGCCCTTCGAGCCTGCTCCGCCATTCAATACGATCATGGCTGATCTGATTGTGATCTCAACTACACTTTCCTGTCTGACCCGCATAACCCTTGACTCCCTGTCTATAGAAACATAGGAACAGGAGTTACTCAAAGTAAACGCCTCCTCTATTCATCAATATGGCGGGGCGGCACAGTGGCGCAGTGGTTAGCACTGCAGCCTCACAGCTCCAGGGACCCGGGTTCGATCCTGGGTACTGCCTGTGCGGAGTTTGCAAGTTCTCCCTGTGTCTGCGTGGGTTTCCTCCGGGTGCTCCGGTTTCCTCCCACATGCCAAAGACTTGCAGGTTGATAGGTTAATTGGCCATCATAAATTGCCCCTAGTATAGGTCGGTGGTAGGGAAATATATAGGGACAGGTGGGGATGTGATAGGAATACGGGATTAGTGTAGGATTAGTATAAATGGGTGGTTGATGGTCGGCACAGACTCGGTGGGCCGAAGGGCCTGTTAAAGTGCTGTATCTCTAAACTAAACTCAAGTCAGCTTCCAGCTTATCTCATGCTTGGTAATATTTGTTAACTTCTATCAGATACTTTTCTAAAGAGGGTATGAGGCTCCATCTTATCAGCTTTAGGAACGTCTTGCTTCAGAGCCTGTGCTCGAGTCATTCCCTCAGCAGAGATAATAGGCCTGCATTGTCCTGTGTCTTTCAGCCTGGCACACTGCTTTAGAATCTTTCTTAATAAGAGAGAGAGAGAGAACTATTTCTGTAATATTCAATTCATTTTCATAAGATTGTATAATGTTATGAGATAGACATTCTGTTTCATGCCAATCCAGCGGGCTACTTTGTCCTGGATGGTGTTGAGCTTCTAGAATACTGTTGAGCTTCACCCATCCAGGCAAGTGGAGTCTATTCCAGCACATTCCTGACTCATTCCTTGTAGATGGTGGACAGGCTTTAGGGAGTCGGGAGGTGAGTTACTCACCACAGAATTCCCAGCCTCTGACCTGCTCTTGTACCCATGGTATTTATAAGGTTGGTCCAGTTAAGTTTCTGGTCAATGGTAATCACACAATGTCTAATAGAACTGAAGCTAGGAGGTGGAGAAATGCTCCAGGGATTGGGCAATGGATTCAGTGGTTTGGAAATTGACCCAGGAGTTGGGATTGGGGCTAGGGCAGGGGTCGGCAACCTGCAGTTTCTGAACTGCATGTGGCTCATTGAGGACTCATGTGCGCTCCTGACCTTGATCAATCAAACACAGTTTGATGTTAATTAAATGGCTTGTTTCTTTTTTTAAAACATTTATTCACAAAATCACAGAATAATACAGTGCAGAAGAGGCCCTTCGGGCCATCGAGTCTGCACCGCTGCATTAAAACACCTGACCTGTCTACCCAATCCCATTTGCCAGCACTTGGCCCATAGCCTTGAATGTTATGACGGGCCAAGTACTCATCCAGTTACTTTTTAAAGGATGTGAGGCAACCTGCCTCTACCACCCTCCCAGGCAGTGCATTCCAGACCTTCATCACCCTCTGGGTAAAAAAGTTCTTCCTCAAATCCCCCTTAAAGGGCGGCACAGTGGCGCAGTCTTTAGCACCGCAGCCTCACAGCTCCAGCGAGCTGGGTTCAATTCTGGGTACTGCCTGTGCGGAGTTTGCAAGTTCACCCTGTGTCTGCGTGGGTTTCCTCCGGGTGCTCCGGTTTCCTCCCACAGCCAAAAGACCTGCAGGTTGATAGGTAAATTGGCCATTAGCAATAGCCCCTAGTATAGGTAGGTGGTAGGAGAATATAGGGACAGGTGAGGATGTGGTAGGAATATGGGATTAGTGTAGGATTAGTATAAATGGGTGGTTAATGGTCGGCACAGACTCGGTGGGCCGACGGGCCTGTTTCAGTGCTATATCTCTAAATCTAAATCTAAAAAAAAAATCTAAACCTCCCGCCCCTCACCTTAAAATTGTGACCCCTCGTAACTGACCCTTCAACTAAGGGAATAGCTGCTCCCTATTCACCCTGTCCATGCCCCTCATAATCTTGTACAGCTCGATCAGGTCACCCCTCAGTCTTCTCTGCTCCAGTGAAAACAACCCAAGCCTATCCAACCTCTCTTCATAGCTTAAATGTTCCATCCCAGGCAACATCCTGGTGAATCACCTCTGCACCCCCTTCAATGCAATCACGTCCTTGCTATTATCTGGTGACCAGAATTGCACACAGTACTCCAGCTGTGGCCTAACCAAAGTTCCACACAACTCCAGCATGACCTCCCTGCTTTTGTAATCTATGCCTCGACTGATAAAGGCAAGTGTCCCATATGGCTTTTTCACCACCCTATTCACCTGCCCTTCTGCCTTCAGAGATCTATGGACAAACACGCCAAGGTCCCTTTGTTCCTCGGAACTTCCCAGTGTCAGGCCATTCCCTCTATCACCTTTCTGACAGAAATATACCTGTCCAGGTGACAAGCAGCTGCCGAGACATTCAGTGTGTTTACAATGTACAGTGTTCTCATGAAGGGTCACTGACCTGAAACGTTAACTCTGCTTCTATCTCTCTTCAGATGCTGCCAGACCTGCTGAGTATTTACAGCATTTCTTGTTTTTATATACAGAGTCACTTTCTGTTTACAGGGTTCATTGATGTCCCCAAATAATTTGAGGCTGGTTAAGAGCTGAACAGGGACCTCATAAGTTATCAAAGTTCTTGCCTGCAGCAACCATTCATCTGCAATGCGATTGGCAGAGCAACAAATTCCATTGTCTGCTCATAATTCAGGGGAAGGAAACCAATCAGCAAGTAGATCACTCTCCATGTGATCAGAGGATGTGAACAGGCTTTTCTGTGTGGTAAACCCCCAAGGGGATAGTAGCATAGTGGGAATGTTACTAGACCATTAAACTAGCAGCCTTGACTAATGTTCTGGAGATATCAGTTCAAATCATCCAAGAAAGACAGGGGAACTTAAATTCAATGAATTAATAAATCTGGAATAAAATACAATTCTTCTTACTTGTGATCATGAAACTACCAGACTGTTGCAAAAACATATCTGGTTCACTAATGGCCTGCAGAAGAGGAGATCTGCCATCCTTACCCAGTCTGTCCTATGGGGGACTCCAGACCCACAACAATGTGCTTGACCCTTAAGCATCCTCTGAAATGGTCTAGCAAGCCACTCACTTGTATCAAACCATTACAGAAAAGTCTGGGCACTGGAAGCAACAAAGGTACATCCTGCCCAGTGGACCCTGCAAAGTTCTCCTTACTAACATCTGGGGACATGTGCCTGACATAGTCATACTCACAGAATCATACCTTACAGATAGTGCCAGACTCCTCCATCATCATCCCTGGATATCTCCTGTCTCACTGACAAGATGGACCCACGAAAGACATACATCTGGGAGGATGTGGCTCTGGTAGTCTCCAACATTGAGTGTGGGTCCAATGAAATCTCATGTTATCAGGTCAAACACGGGTAAGGAAATCTCCTGTTAATTATCACCAAGTGCCCTCCCTCAGCTGATGTATCAATGCTTCTCCATGTTGGGCATAGTATGTGCTCTGCTTGGGGGACTTCAGCGTCCATCACTAACAATAGCTTCGTAGCACCATTACAGACTGAACTGGCCAAGTGTAGAATGACATATCGGCCTGTTGGAGGATGCGAGGCTAGCTGCATAGGGGCCCTGGCGTGTCCTGAACATGGTGAAAATACAACTCGGGCCATTTGCATGGAAAGCAGCAGGTCATAGACAGAGCTAAGCGATCCCACAACCAACATCAAATCAAATCTCTGCATTCTGACAAAATCCAGTCATGAATGGTAGTGGACAATTAAACAACCAATAGGAAGAGGAGGCCCCAAAAATATGGCCACCCTCAATGATGGGGAAGCCCAGCACGTCAGTGCAAAAGCATTTGCGACAATCTCCAGCCAGAAGTGCCGAGTGGATGATCCATCTCAGCCACCTCCTGAGGTCCCCAGCATCACAGATGCCAGTCTTCAGCCACTTCGATTCACTCAATTTGATACTCGGAAATTGTTAAAGGCACTGGATACTGCAAAGGCTATGGGCCATGACAACATTCTGGCTGTAGTACTGAAGACCTGTATTCCAGAACTAGACATGCCCCGAGCCAAGCTGTTCCAGTGCAGTGACCACACTGGCATCTACCCGGCAATATGGAAAATTGCCCAGGTATGTTCTGGTCGCAAAAAGAAGAACAAGTCCAATCTGGCCAATTACCGCTCCATCAGTCTACTCTCAATCATCAACAAAGTGATGGAAGGTGTCATTGATAGTTCTATCAGGGCAGCACTTGCTCAGCAATTGCCTGCTCCCCGATGCTCAGTTTGGGTTCTACCAGGGCCACTCAGCTCCACACCTCTTTACAGCATTGCCACAAAAATGGATAAAAGAACTGAATTCCAGAGGTGAGGTGAGAGTGACTGCCCTTGACATCAGGGGAGAATCTGACCAAGGGTGGCATCAAGAAGTACCAGCAAAATTGAAGTCAATGGGAATAAAGGGGGAAGTGCTCCACTGGTTGGAGTCATATCTAGCACAAAGGAAGATGGTTGTGGTTGTTGGACGTCAATCATCTCAGTCTCAGGACATCACTGCAGGAGGTTATCAGGTTAGTGTCCTCGGCCCAACCATCTGCAGCTGCTTCATCAATGAACTTCCCTCCATCAAAAGGTCATAAGTGGGGATGTTCGCTGATGATTGCACAATGTTCAGTATCATTCATAACTCCTCAGATACTGAAGCAGTTTGTGACCACATGCAGTAAGACCTAGACAACATTCAGGCTTGGGCTGGAAAATGGCAAGTAACATTCGCAACACACAAGTAGAAGACAATGACTATCTCCAACAAGAGAGAATATAACCATCTCAATAGAGTTATTGTAAATGAGACTGTTCATCCAGCTAAATACTAGGGTTATTGTAAATGAGACTGTTCATCCAGCTCAACACTAGAGTTATTGTAAATGAGACTGTTCATCCAGCTCAACACTCGAGTTATTGTAAATGAGACTGTTCATCCAGCTCAACACTGCAGTTATTGTAAATGAGACTGTTCATCCGGTTCAACACTAGAGTTATTGTAAATGAGACTGTTCATCCAGCTCAACACGAGAGTTATTGTAAATGAGACTGTTCATCCAGCTCAACACAAGAGTTATTGTAAATTAGACTTTTCATCCAGCTCAACACTAGAGTTATTGTAAATGAGACTGTTCATCCAGCTCAACACGAGAGTTATTGTAAATTAGACTTTTCATCCAGCTCAAAACTAGAGTTATTGTAAATGAGACTGTTCATCCAGTTCAACACTAGAGTTATTGTAAATGAGTCTGGTCATCCAGCTCAACACTACAGTTATTGAAAATGAGACTGTTCATCCAGTTCAACACGAGAGTTATTGTAAATGAGACTGTTCATCCAGCTCAACACTAGGGTTATTGTAAATGAGACTGTTCATCCAGTTCAACACTGGAGTTACTGTAAATGAGACTGTTCATCCATCTAAACACTACGGTTATTGTAAATGAGACTGTTCATCCATCTAAACACTCGAATTATTGCAAATGAGACTGTTCATCTATCTCAAAACTAGAATTATTGTAAATGAGACTGTTCATCCAGCTCAACACTAGAGTTATTGTAAATGAGACTGTTCATCCAGCTCAACACTAGAGTTATTGTAAATGAGACTGTTCATCCAGCTCAACACTAGAGTTATTGTAAATGAGACTGTTCATCCAGCTCAACACGAGAGTTATTGTACATTAGACTTTTCATCCAGCTCAAAACTAGAGTTATTGTAAATGAGACTGTTCATCCAGTTCAACACTAGAGTTATTGTAAATGAGTCTGTTCATCCAGCTCAACACTACAGTTATTGAAAATGAGACTGTTCATCCAGTTCAACACGAGAGTTATTGTAAATGAGACTGTTCATCCAGCTCAACACTAGGGTTATTGTAAATGAGACTGTTCATCCAGTTCAACACTGGAGTTACTGTAAATGAGACTGTTCATCCATCTAAACACTACGGTTATTGTAAATGAGACTGTTCATCCATCTCAACACTCGAATTATTGCAAATGAGACTGTTCATCCAGCTCAACACTAGAGTTATTGTAAATGAGACTGTTCATCCAGCTCAACACTAGAGTTATTGTAAATGAGACTGTTCATCCAGCTCAACACTAGAGTTATTGTAAATGAGACTGTTCATCCAGCTCAACACGAGAGTTATTGTAAATGAGACTGTTCATCCAGCTCAACACAAGAGTTATTGTAAATTAGACTTTTCATCCAGCTCAACACTAGAGTTATTGTAAATGAGACTGTTCATCCAGCTCAACACTAGAGTTATTGTAAATGAGACTGTTCATCCAGCTCAACACGAGAGTTATTGTAAATTAGACTTTTCATCCAGCTCAAAACTAGAGTTATTGTAAATGAGACTGTTCATCCAGTTCAACACTAGAGTTATTGTAAATGAGTCTGGTCATCCAGCTCAACACTACAGTTATTGAAAATGAGACTGTTCATCCAGTTCAACACGAGAGTTATTGTAAATGAGACTGTTCATCCAGCTCAACACTAGGGTTATTGTAAATGAGACTGTTCATCCAGTTCAACACTGGAGTTACTGTAAATGAGACTGTTCATCCATCTAAACACTACGGTTATTGTAAATGAGACTGTTCATCCATCTCAACACTCGAATTATTGCAAATGAGACTGTTCATCTATCTCAAAACTAGAATTATTGTAAATGAGACTGTTCATCCAGCTCAACACTAGAGTTATTGTAAATGAGACTGTTCATCCAGCTCAACACTAGAGTTATTGTAAATGAGACTGTTCATCCAGCTCAACACTAGAGTTATTGTAAATGAGACTGTTCATCCAGCTCAACACGAGAGTTATTGTAAATTAGACTTTTCATCCAGCTCAAAACTAGAGTTATTGTAAATGAGACTGTTCATCCAGTTCAACACTAGAGTTATTGTAAATGAGTCTGTTCATCCAGCTCAACACTACAGTTATTGAAAATGAGACTGTTCATCCAGTTCAACACGAGAGTTATTGTAAATGAGACTGTTCATCCAGCTCAACACTAGGGTTATTGTAAATGAGACTGTTCATCCAGTTCAACACTGGAGTTACTGTAAATGAGACTGTTCATCCATCTAAACACTACGGTTATTGTAAATGAGACTGTTCATCCATCTCAACACTCGAATTATTGCAAATGAGACTGTTCATCCAGCTCAACACTAGAGTTATTGTAAATGAGACTGTTCATCCAGCTCAACACTAGAGTTATTGTAAATGAGACTGTTCATCCAGCTCAACACTAGAGTTATTGTAAATGAGACTGTTCATCCAGCTCAACACTAGAGTTATTGTAAATGAGACTGTTCATCCAGCTCAACACTAGAGTTATTGTAAATGAGACTGTTCATCCAGCTCAACACTAGATTTATTGTAAATGAGACTGTTCATCCAGCTCAACACTAGAGTTATTGTAAATGAGACTGTTCATCCAGTTCAACACAAGAGTTATTGTAAATGAGACTGTTCATCCAGTTCAACACGAGAGTTATTGTAAATGAGACTGTTCATCCAGCTCAACACTAGAGTTATTGTAAATGAGACTGTTCATTCAGTTCAACACTAGAGTTATTGTAAATGAGACTGTTCATCCAGCTCAACACTAGAGTTATTGTAAATGAGACTGTTCATCCAGCTCAACACTAGAGTTATTGTAAATGAGACTGTTCATCCAGCTCAACACTAGAGTTATTGTAAATGAGACTGTTCATCCAGCTCAACACTAGAGTTATTGTAAATGAGACTGTTCATCCAGCTCAACACTAGAGTTATTGTAAATGAGACTGTTCATCCAGCTCAACACTAGAGTTATTGTAAATGAGACTGTTCATCCAGTTCAACACTAGAGTTATTGTAAATGAGACTGTTCATCCAGTTCAACACTAGAGTTATTGTAAATGAGACAGTTCATCCAGCTCAACACCAGAGTTATTGTAAATGAGACTGTTCATCCAGCTCAACACTAGAGTGATTGTAAATGAGACTGTTCATCCAGTTCAACACTAGAGTTATTGTAAATGAGACTGTTCATCCAGTTCAACACTAGAGTTATTGTAAATGAGACTGTTCATCCAGTTCAACACTAGAGTTATTGTAAATGAGACTGTTCATCCAGTTCAACACTAGAGTTATTGTAAATGAGACAGTTCATCCAGCTCAACACCAGAGTTATTGTAAATGAGACTGTTCATCCAGTTCAACACTAGAGTTATTGTAAATGAGACTGTTCATCCAGCTCAACACAAGGGTTATTGTCAATGAGACTGTTCATCCATCTCAATACAAGAGTGATTGTAAATGAGACTGTTCATCCAGTTCAACACTAGAGTTATTGTAAATGAGACTGTTCATCCAGCTCAACACAAGGGTTATTGTCAATGAGACTGTTCATCCATCTCAATACAAGAGTTATTGTAAATGAGACTGTTCATCCAGTTCAACAGTAGAGTTATTGTAAATGAGACAGTTCATCCAGCTCAACACCGGGGCTGTTCTAAATGAGACTGTTCACCCAGTTCAGTATCAGGGCCTTTGATAATGTGGTCCTCCAGATCAACACAACGTTATTATAGGTTAGACAGTTTTGTTTCCCAGCTGAATACCAGTGATTCAGTAAATGACAATGTTCGTACATCTCAACACCAGAGTTACTGTAATTTAGGCTGTTTATGCAGTTTAGCACCAGGGATCATAGAAAAAGAATTTGCAATTTACTTTTTGAAGAAATTTCAAGAAAATATAAAATGATTTGGTTTTGCATACCCTTTCATGAACATATTATATTCCACACAAATCCTTGGAGTAAATGTGATTCATTAAATCAGTTTGTTCAGTGGAATGTAATTAATATCCCTGCTCACATTCCCTAAATGACTGTCTCCATGGAGGGTCCTCTGTAGTATTATTAAGGACTCCTCTGAATATATCTTGACATTACATGGTCAGGATCCCATGCCTGGCACAACAGACATTGGTGTTTCACACAAGAAATGGAATACCCTGTAATTTACCAGATAGATCTCATTTACTACCCTCTTCTTGCAGTTGTTGGTATTCCAGGTAAGACAGTGATATGAGACAGTAAAATTTAAATATCAATTTGTGCCTGTCAATGTTATGTTTTCCATGTTCTGTGGTATCAGCTAAGTGTAAACTAATTCTCTTGATTACTAAATGTGCTTTTTAATTGCAAAAATAATGTTTCTTCAATTTTTACCACAACATCAAAATAACAATCCCATTTATTGTTTGCAGTACAAAACCCTCCACAAAGATTGCACCGGATCAGATCAAAAATAAATTAGTATTTTAATGTCCCAATGTTGTTAAGTGGGTTACACTTGTAACATGGTGATTTTAATAATGATTAATTTTTAACATTATTTCATGTACAAATATGTTTTATTTAACTGCAGAGGTTTCACCTGTTGCTTAGACTTGATTCCAGCTAAAATGTTTTTTGCTTTTGTTTTAAGTGGATGGGAACATTCAGCAATTTCTGTTAGTGGTGTGCGACCCACCTGCCAGATTTTCCATTCTGCACTTTGCCCAGGTGACGTTTAACACACGTGTTGTAAGAGGAAAAGTTACCCCATTAATATCAAGCCAGGAATCCATATCAAACTGTCATTGTTTTTGAAAAGTTCTACTCAATTGTACAAGATGTATAAAGTCAGAAAAGTTCAGGTGTGCTTGCAACTGCCGTCTGTGTGCAGATTTGTGGGAGGCACAGTGGCGCAGTGGTTAGCACCGCAACTTCACAGCTCCAGGGACCCGGGTTCGATTCTGGGTGCTGCCTGTGCGGAGTTTGTAAGTTCTCCCTGTGACCACGTGGGTTTCCTCTGGGTGCTCCGGTTTCCTCCCACAGCCAAAGATTTGCAGGTGCTAGGTAAAATAGCTGTTGTAATTTGCCCCTAATGTAGGTAGGTGGTAGTGAATATGGGATTACTGTAGGGTTAATATAAATGGTTGCTTGATGGTCAGCACAGACTTGGTGGGCCGAAGGGCCTGTTTCAGTGCTGTATCTCTAAATAAAATTAAAGTTAAAATTTCAGGTGTGCTTGTGACTGCTGGCTGGCTGCAGATTTGTGCTTCATGGAAAGCTCAAGGGGTAGATTTTGACAATAGGTGATAGAGTAAAACAAGATATACTGAACCCGCATCCGGCTTTCCAGTTCTCCTGACTTACAATATTGCAGAAAGTCAAAATCTAACTCCATCTGTAAAGACCATAGTCCAAAGGAGCCAGAGAGGCCTCGACAAGTGATATGGAACATATCCCAACAGGACAAGAGAGCCCTCTACAGGTTGTACAGACCATAGCCCAACAGGACAAGAGAGCCCTAGACAGGTTGCACAGACCATTGTCAACAGGAAAAGAGAGACCTAGACAGGTTGCACAGACCGTTGTCAACAGGACAAGAGAGCCCTCTACAGGTTGTACAGACCATAGCCCACCAATGAACGATTTAATTTTTAATTAAAATTTATATTTAGTTCAGAACTAGAAAACTGATATGTCAATACTTTCTTAATCAACTTTAGATAATTCTTCAAATAAAAGGTTTTGGGACAGTTTTGAGGTAATTTTTAAGTTTCCTGTTTCTTACAGTTAACATGGTGGCAATTGTGATCCTGTCCCGAGGGAAGTGCGGTCTCTCCAAATGCATCACTCACTACCTGGTGGCCATGGCAGCGGCCGATCTGACGGTGGTTATCGTCCATGTGATATTACAACGGATTAATATCATGTACTTGCCAATTAATTTCCTATCTCTGACTCCTGTGTGCAAGGTAAACTTTGTTGCATACATTGTCACTGTAGACTGTTCTGTCTGGTTTACTGTCACCTTCACTTTTGATCGCTTCGTCGCAATTTGCTGTCAGAAGCTACAATCAAAATATTGCACCAGGAAAATGGCGAGAGTAGTTATCACTACTGTTTTTGTGGTGAGCTGTCTGAGGACCATCCCCTTTTACTACATGAATGAACCTGAATTTATAATTGACAATATGCCATGGTTCTGTGCTTCCACAGCTGATTATTTCACTTCCCCCTTGTGGAAGGCATTTGAGTGGATCGACAGCATCATAACCCCTCTGTTACCAATCCTTCTAATTCTGTTGTTCAATGCACTAACTGTCAGAAACATTATACTAGCAAATAGAGTGCGCAGAGAACTCCGGAGTAACAGTGAGAATCAGAATGATCCAGAGATGAAGAATCGGAGGAAATCCATGCATTTACTTTTTGCCATTTCTGCCAATTTCATACTTTTGTGGATGTTGTATGTTGTGCATTCATTAATCTGGCCAGTGGCAAATTTTTTTTACACAGACAAATATTACAGTAACCCAATATATATTACACAACAAGTTGGATTTATGCTGCAGCTTCTCAGTTCCTGCACAAACACTTGTATCTATGGACTGACACAGTGGAAATTCAGAGAGGAGCTGAAGAATGGGGTGATGTTTCTTTTTACACTTAATGGGAAATTATGTCAAAAACAAATAACTAGCATTGACCTGGAACCGAGCAAATAACTTTTCAGGCCATCTGTGGGCAGGTGAAGAGCAAATAGAAGATTGGTTATCTTCAATGAGATATTATATCATTATGTACAATAGAATATTAAAAATGGCGCAGTGGTTAGCACCGCAGCCTCACAGCTCCAGCGACCCGGGTTCAATTCTGGGTGCTGCCTGTGCGGAGTTTGTAAGTTCTCCCTGTGACCACGTGGGTTTCCTCTGGGTTCTCCGGTTTCCTCCCACATGCCAAAGACTTGCAGGTTGATAGGTGGATTGGTCATTATAAATTTCCCCTAGTATCGGTCGGTGGTAGGGAAATATAGGGACAGGTGGGGATGTGGTAGGAATGTGGAATTAGTGTAGGATTAGTATAAATGGGTGGCTGATGGTCGGCACAGACTCGATGGGCCGAAGGGCCTGTTTCAGTGCTGTATCTCTAAACTAAACTAAACAAATGAAAGGTAAAGAATGTAGAAATGGATAACATGGTTTTTCATGAAATACTCCATCATTAATTTGGCCACTAAGTTTGTGGTTTTAGAGCAACAATACACCATCTAATTTATTCCACATAAAGGAGAGATATTGCTAAAAAAAAATGTTCTGACATGCACTATAATGCACTGTTGAATGAACACATGTAAACATTTTGTTTCCAGAACAAACTCACATAGTTTATAAAAGGGAAAATTGCAGGAAAAAAGATGCCTCAAAAAAGACGCCTAAAGGTTATCAAATGTTTGGAAAACATCTATTCATTGCCAGTACCTTGACTCTCTCTCTTTCCCTAACTGAATTTCATGGTATTGCCCCATATTTGTTAGCCAACTCCAAGGGACAGATACTTGAGCATTACTGCTACACAACTGGGTCTTGCTGGAGCACATGAAGCAGGCCTCACTTTCTCGAAGCACCTAATCTCCAGGGTCACCCTGAAATAACCCCTGTGTCTTTTTCATTACCATTAGCCTTTTTATAGCCTGATCCCCTGCCTGCTCCTGTCTCACCTCCAATGACAGGTGCATGAATGTCTTCACCACTAAGTTAAGAACATCCGTTCATCTCCTTCTGTTAAAATTCATGTTTGCTTCCCATCAAACCAAACCTATCCGAGGCTCCCTTTGTCCTGGCACTGAACCAAATGCTTTTGCTGGCTGTCCCTGTCTCTATTCGAACTTGTCGTGTCCACAAAACCCACCGCCTGCTGTCTTGAGCTAGTTCCACTTTAATGACAACTCAACCTCTGTTCCATTATCCGATGTTAGTTGATAATTAACACCTGACCTTCTTCTCAGCTTCTGCCCCCTCCCTTTCAAAACCACCATTGAAAGCCCTTCCTCAAATGTCAATCCTCAACTCCTCTGTTCTTCCAAACTGTAACCACATGGCGAACCCCCATTTCATCATCAAATTCCTTCAACATGTTACTTCCTTCCATATCCAAGCTCATATTTCTGAACATTCCATATTTAATTCTCTTCAATCACACTCTCTGTGGGTGATGCACAATCCCTCTACAGGACCTCCTCAATCTCTCTGCAACCAATGATGTGGTTGACTACACCATCTCCTGTAATGTCTCTGAACCACTTCATGAAGACGTGTTTCCTGATTTCTCTCTTCAAAGGCCTGTTTTTTTTTTAGACTCTGCCCCCCCTCGAGCCTTAAACTCCCCAACCAGCAGAAGTTGTTTATCTCTCTCTAACCCACCTTTTCCTCTTAATATATTGAAAACATCGATCAAATCACCCCTTAAACTTCTAAATTGCAGTAAATGCAAATGTAGTTTGTGTAATATCCTCTTGTAAATTAACCATTGTCGTCCAGGTATCATCTTGGTAAATCATCGCCACTACACTCCCTACAAGGCTAATATATCCTTTGTAAGTTGTGCTGCCCCGAACTGCTCACTGTACTCCAGGCGTGGTTTAACCAGGGCTTTGTATACCTGAAGCATGACGTCTACTCTCTTGTATTCTACTCCTCCAGATATAAAAGCCAGAATTCCATTCGACGTTTTGATTGTGATTTGTCCCTGTTCATGTCATTTTAATGATCAATGTACCGGGATGCACATGTCTCTTTGTTTCCAGCTTTCTACCATTTAGGAAGTAACCTGTTCTATCCTTTTAATGTCTCATGTTGATGACCTCACATTTTCTCACATTGAAAACCATTTTCCACAGTTTTGTCTATTCACTTAATCTGTCAATATGTCTTTATATTTTTATCCTTCCATCTGCACTACTTACAACACTGGTCAGTAATTTACCTTCAATTTCATAAGCTTCAAATGTAGCTAACTGTTGCATTTATCAAATTTCTTCTGAAAATCTATATCAGTACAATTTGTAGACATTGCCCTGCCCACTACTTTAGTCACCTCTTGATTTGTTAGACATGACCTAACCTTGACAAAGTCACACTGACTCCCTCTGATCAGCTGAAAATGTTCAAGGTGTTCAGTCACACTATCCTGAATGATAAGGATAATGCACTCTAACATTTCCTGACTGAGGATGTTAGGCTAACTGCTCTTGAACTCTCTGTGTTTCTGCTCTCTACTTTCTGAAATAGTGGATTGCCATACATAGTTTTCTAATCTGAAGGAACAGTTCACGAATCGGGAGAGCTTTGGAAGATTATTTAACAAGATTATCACCTAGTTCCTATGAAAATTCCAGCATGTAAACCATCTGGTCCTGGGGATTTCTCACTCTTAAACACAATTATATTTTTCACTTCTGTTATTTTGTGTGTGTTATTTTTGACTGATGCCTGCCCCTGATTCCACATTAATTTACAAGGAATGTCTATCATGCTGACCTCTTCCTCTAATTTAATTAATGAACCAAAATAATTATTCAGCTTGTCGGCCCTTTCCTTATTTTCAATGACAATATCACCACTAAATGTTTTCAAGGAACCCACATTGTTCCTCTTTTCCCCAATGTAACTGAAAGGTTTTTGTGTTGGTGTTGATATCTCTTGCATGGTTCTTTTCATACACAATTTTAGCAGCCTTTACTATCTGTTTTGTCATCAATTGCTGTTATTCTATCTTTCTCAATAGTCAGGATATGTGTTTTTATTTACATTTTGTATGCTTTCTCTTTCAGTTTTATGTTTCATCTTAAATCTTTAGTTGCTCATGTCTGTTTATTGGCTAGTTTGTATTTTGCCCCTGAGGGTATAAACTGGTTCTGTATCATATTACATACTTTTTGATCATCTTCCACTGTTCTTATGTCATTTTACCCATGAACAGATTTGTCCAGTTTACAGTGGACAGTGACTGTTTCATCCCATTGAGTCAGCCTTACTTAAATCTAGAATCTTCGTAACTGTTTTGTGATTCTCCATTTCAAACACTCCGTTAAACTCGATAATATTATCATCGAATGGTTATATCACGGAGGAGGCCATTTGTCCCATTGTGTCTGTGCCATTCTCTCCCTAGTCTAGTCCCACTTCCCCGCCTTTTCTTTGTATCACTGCATTTCATTTCTCATTCAATTCCCTTTTGAAAGCCATGATTGAATCTGCCTTCATCGTACTCTCAGGCAGTGCATTCCAGATCCTAATCACTCACTGTGTAAAAAGCTTTTCATTATGTCACCATTGCTTATTTTGCCAATCACTTTAACTCCGTCTCCTCTGATTCTCGATCCTTCCACAACAGGAACAGTTTCTCCCTATCGACTGTATCCAGACCCATCATGGTATTGACTGTCCTCCTCTAAAATCCTTCATTAATGGTCATTTTTAACCAACTATCTTCAATGTCCCAGCAAACATTTATTTCTGACTGTGTGTCTATAATTCCTTTTGATAGCTTTTTTCTCTGTGAAAGGTGCTATACAAATGCAAGTTAGTTTTTCTTACTGTGTTTCCAGTTACAACACCGATGTTCAAAAGGAAATGTGGGGCAATCGCTCTAAATGAAGACAATTCACCTTAACATCAGCAGTGGACAAGATCTTGAGAGCATAATGTAGAGTAAAATTAATACTCAGTTGGCAATACACCAATTGATTACAGGAATACACAATTAGACACCATTCTTTGAAAACACATAATAGAGTCTCTTGTTTAGGAAAATACAGTTTATTTTGTGCGTACTGATTGACACAGACTGACAGTGTATTAATGAATCCAGTAGTTTGAGAATAAAGTTGATTCAGGACATTCAACAGAAAATACTGATTAATAGATGGAGGACTGAGGTCACAGGTCACTTGACAAAACAGTCGTTCGGCCTCAACTGGAGGATTGTGTCCAATTCTGGGCACTGCACTTTCGGATGGTTGTGAAGAATTTGGAGAGGGTGCAGAAAAGATTTATGAGAATGATTCCAGGAGTGAGGTGTCATGAGTTTCTTTGTGTTATCTTGAGCAACACAGTGAGGTACATGGATTCCAGTTCTTTGAAGATCTCTGGACAGTTTATTAACAGCTAAACTAGTACATACAATATGGAGCAAACTATATACAGAACCTTTGTCCAGGGTGTTACCATGCAGAGTGACTATCACTTCAAGTCACATGACTATAACCTAGTACTGATCTCATCAGCATACTGAGTTCTTAAAGGGACATCACTCTTAAAGCAATCATACAACATGAGAGACTGCATTATTGAGGATAGATTGGAGAAGCTGGATTTGTTATCCTTAGAGAAGGTTGAGAGGAAATTTGATGGAGGTGTTCAAAATCAAGAGGGGTTTGGACCAAGGAGATGGAGAGAGAGAGAGCGGACACACATTTTAGGTGATCAGCAAAAGAAACAAAGGCGACATGAGAAAACTTTTCATGCACCAAGTGGTTAAGGACCTGGAATACACAGACTGAGAGTGTAGTGGTGGCAGATTCTATTGTGACTTTCAAAAGGGAAATGGATAAGCACCTGAAGATAAAAAAAGTGCATGGTTATGGGGAAAGGGTGGGGGTATGGAACTGGCTGAGATGCTCTTGCAGGGAGCTGGCATGGGACTGGACAGGCCGAATGGCTTCCATCGGTGCCATGAAACATTCCATGATTCTATGATGCTAGAACGTCACAGCATTGTCACCGGAGATCACAGGGCCTCAAAATAGAGACATAGAGCAGTCACCGTGAATGGTTCAGCACAAGTGTTGTTCCCAGAACACAAATACACTGGAGTTTTGCATTGGACAAATGATCAAACTGTACAAGTGAAAAGAATTCACTATCAGCCAGTGTGTAAGAGATTTCAGGAGGATGTTGACATTTTAGTAGATTGGGCACAGAGAAAATAGGAAAAATACATTGCAGAATGAAATGAAAGGGATTGAGCAGCTGAAAGACATGAAACTTCCGATCTTTCATTTATATAGCACACCACATCTTCCAAAGCTGTCTCTGCTCTTCATTACCATTGGTTTGCTCTTGAATTGCAGTCGCTGTGGTTCCTGGAGGTAAGTCTGACAGCAAATCTACACACAAGGTCCCACAAACAGCAATACGATAAATGCCCAGTTAAATTTGATGTGTTAATCGCTATTAACGATGACCGAGTTAAGATGATAACAACAATGAGAGATATTTAATGATGAACACAGACTAGAGAAAGCTTTTAATGAACTGACTGGAGAAATATTTTCACCCAAGTTGGTGAATTGAAAACGATAGGGCTCACATTAAATATCATGATCGATGAAATTGTGGTGAAATCTCACCCTCAAACTCTTTCATCCAACACTTTACTGAAAGCCTGATGTTATTTAACACAAACCAAAACCATGTTTATTTTCGAGCATAGTCCACAAAATCACAGCTATAGTTAATTTCCTCTTTAAGATTTTACTTGGAAATTCCCACATTCATTTGATCTTCCAACTACAGAAAGACAGAGAAGTTAAACAAATCTTTGGGCTCAATCAGTTAGTGCTGGTGTTCATTATCACAACAGCAAATAGTTCACATGTACTCAGACTGTTTCCATATCCCCTCAATCAGTCAAGACAGCAGTTTGATTGGCCAAAACTCCACAAAGATGTGGTGGAGTACTGCAGGAGTTGCCATATATGCCAGGTTGAGGGGCAACCCCAAGCTACAATGAAACCTGCACCCTTAAGTCTTGTACTGGTGTTAGGAGGACCCTCCAGCAGATGGCTGGTGAACTGTAAGGGACACCTGCTGAGAACAAAAGGGGACAGGCAGACACAAAGTTGGAAAAAAGTTTAGAAAGGGAAGGGGAAAAAGTGAATAAGAGGGCAGGTTAAACGAAGTCTGGGAGGAATCCCAGATGAAAACACCTACTGTCCGGTCAGCCAACCCCAGAAAATTTGAAAAGTTAGATCCCACATCCTCCTCTGTAAATGCAGACACTAGAAACACCCCACCAGAGTTGCTAACAGCATTTACAGGAACTCCAATACCTACTGAAGACACATGAACTCCAAAAGAGAAAAGTCTCCAACAGTGAAGAAGGTTTAAGAAGAATACTAGGCCCCAATGAAAAGCAAGATCTACCTACAATCATGGACTCTGCGGTGAGCTCGAAGAACCATAACAAAAACTCCAGATATTGCCTCAAACATTTCTACTTTATTTTTCTTCTGCTCTTTTCTGTCTCTATTTGCATCTGTGTATCACATGTGCCTGCTAGCATGGGCAAGTCGTGTAACCATATGCATCAACCGAATTAGAGTTTAAGTTTAATAAATTTCAACTTTTCTTCTTTAAACCTAAGAAAGCCTGCTAGGGTTAGGTGTGTTTAAAAATTAAACCCTGTTACAGTAAGACCAGGTGAAATTTGAAAGGAACCCCTATTCCTCTTTCTCACTAGGTCGTAACAAATAGAAACTCCTCCCTCGATGTGGCACTGACATCAAAGCAGGAATAAATTACATTTTATATCCCAATTTTATGAAGTGGGTTAACAGTGTAACATGAAGATATTAATCATCCTTGCTTTTTAATATTGTTTCCTGTTTCTACTTGGCTTCACTTCAGAATTTTCTCTTGTTTCCTTGGGCTGGATTCCAGCTTTGACTTTGTGACTAGTTTGAGTGGAAAGAAAATTCGACATTTTCCACGACTGATGTGTCATCCACACACCTTATTTTCCATTCTGTGCTTTGTCCAGGTGATGATTAACAGACAAGAAGCAAGTCAGAAACTTACCCCATTGTTAGGAATCCAAATCTAACTTTCACTGTTCTAGAAAAGTTCAAATTAATCCAGGGGGAGTGTTACTCTCCAAGTTGGACAGACTATAACTCAACAGGGTAGAGTGCCTCTCCATGTTGTACAGACTATAACCAAACAGAGTGAGAGTGCACTCTCCATGTTGTACAGACTATAACCGAACAGAGTGAGAGTGCACTCTCCAAGTTGTACAGACTATAACCGAACAGAGTGAGAGTGCACTCACCAAGTTGTACAGACTATAACCGAACAGAGTGAGAGTGCACTCTCCATGTTGTACAGACTATAACTCAACAGGGTGAGAGTGCAATCTCCATGTTGTACAGACTATAACCGAACAGAGTGAGAGTGCACTCTCCATGTTGTACAGACTATAACCGAACAGAGTGAGAGTGCACTCTCCATGTTGTACAGACGATAACCGAACAGAGTGAGAGTGCCTCTCCATGTTGTACAGGCAATAACCCAACAGGGTGAAAGTGCCTCTCCATGTTGTACAGGCAATAACCCAACAGGGTGAAAGTGCCTCTCCATGTTGTACAGGCAATAACCCAACAGGGTGAGAGTGCCTCTCCATGTTTTACAGACCATAACCAAGCAGGGGGAGGATGTGCTCTCCAGGTTGTGCAAACTACAACCCAACAGGGGGAGATTGCACTTTAGATTGTGTAGAGACTATAACCCAACAGGGGGAGAGTGCGCTCTCCATGTTGCACAGATTATAACACAACAGAGCGAGAGTGTACTCTACATAATGTACAGACTATAACCAAACAGGGGGAGATTGCACTTTCCATGTTATACCGAGTCTATCCCAACAAGGTGAGAGTGCACTTTCCATGTTGTATAGACTATAACCCAACAGGGTGAGATTAAACTCTCCATTTTATACAGGCTATAATCCAACAGAACAAGACTGCACTGTAAGTACACATAAATATGCAACCGCAGTACAGTATTACAAGGGTACAGACCTGTTCAACACCAGCACTATGCTGTAAGGACACACACTTGTACTACCCTTTTAATGCACTGCAAGGACACAGACATTTACAGCACCAGCCCCACACTGCAGGTACACAGGCTTGTACAAACACAGGGACTGTACTGTAAGAACACAGACCTGTACAACCCCAAGACTGTACTTCAAGAACATGGATCATTGCAACAATTAGCAGCACACGTTAACTGCAGATACCTATACAAACATTGCCAAAATACTACAAGCTCCCCGAACAGTGATGAGGAGAAAGATAAGCAAATGTGTTGGCAAATTTCAAAGGCATGAAATAAAAACAAAGCAGTCATATTGTGTGCCTTTAAATACTGTAATATATACTTGAAAGACATAGCGCTCATAGCAGGGAAAGACAAGAATATCTGATATGTGTACAGGAAAAGTTTCTCAATGAATATGGCTCCAGTTCTGCAAGGAATGTGTTGGATCTGATTCTGGGAAATAGACGAGTGAAGTTTGTTACTGTAGGAGATCATCTAACTAACAGCGACCACAGCATAATCTGGTTTTAAATAATTAGGAACAAGACCAGAAAATAGGGACAGTAAAAATGATCAACTGAGTAAGAGTTAATTCCAGTGATTTCAGAAAAGACTTAACGCAGCTCGATTGGAAGAGTCGATTTCAGGGTAAAACAGTAACAAGGCAAATGGAAGGCATTCAGGGAAGAGAGAGTTCAGTAAAAACTAGGCAGATTTCTTTGAAGGAAAATGATAGAGTGTCTAAAGTTAATGTGTGCTGGGTGACAAACAGAATGAAAGGTTGGAGAAAAGAGGAAAAGGAGGTGTCTGTCAGATGGCAAAATCAAGATTCATTGAACAACAGAAGGGAATTGATATAGTTAATACCAAAGGCAAAGAAAGGTTACAAGAAAGGATTAACAGGCCATATTAAATTCAAACCCAAAATCATTATGAAACATATAAAGTGTAAGTCGTTCGTTGTGAATAAAGTTGGGCCAATTATGGACCCAAAGGGAAATCTTCATGTCGAGATACAGGACATGGCTGAAGTATTAAAGGAATACTTTACACTTGTCTTCACAAGAGAAGTGGTTCGTGTGAAGAGTGCATTCATAGAGGAGAGGAAAGTTATGGACTGGATAGTGATGGATAGAGAAGATGTACTAAAATGATTAGCATTAATGAAAGTGGGTAATTCACTTGATACAGTTGTCAGGTATCCAGGTTATTGATAAAAAGCCAAGGTAGAAATAACAGAGGCATTATTCACAAGCTTCCAATCCACATTGGATAGAGTGGGGGTGGAGGACTGGAGGCTTGCTAATGTTATATAATTATACAAGATAGGGGTGAGGGTAAACCAGGAAACTATAGGTCAGTCAGCCTGACATGAGTGGTGGGAAATTTATTGGAAACAATTATTCAGAACAAAATGTGGAAAGGCATCCATGTATCTTTGGGCCTCCTTATCTCGAGAGACAATGGATACGCGCCTGGAGGTGGTCAGTGGTTTGTGAAGCAGCGCCTGGAGTGGCTATAAAGGCCAATTCTGGAGTGACAGGCTCTTCCACAGGTGCTGCAGAGAAATTTGTTTGTTGGGGCTGTTGCACAGTTGGCTCTCCCCTTGCGCCTCTGTCTTTTTTCCTGCCAACTACTAAGTCTCTTCGACTCGCCACAATTTAGCCCTGTCTTTATGGCTGCCCGCCAGCTCTGGCGAATGCTGGCAACTGACTCCCACGACTTGTGATCAATGTCACACGATTTCATGTCACGTTTGCAGACGTCTTTATAACGGAGACATGGACGGCCGGTGGGTCTGATACCAGTGGCGAGCTCGCTGTACAATGTGTCTTTGGGGATCCTGCCATCTTCCATGCGGCTCACATGGCCAAGCCATCTCAAGCGCCGCTGACTCAGTAGTGTGTATAAGCTGGGGGTGTTGGCCGCTTCAAGGACTTCTGTGTTGGAGATATAGTCCTGCCACCTGATGCCAAGTATTCTCCGAAGGCAGCGAAGATGGAATGAATTGAGACGTCGCTCTTGGCTGGCATACGTTGTCCAGGCCTCGCTGCCATAGAGCAAGGTACTGAGGACACAGGCCTGATACACTCGGACTTTTGTGTTCCGTGTCAGTGCGCCATTTTCCCACACTCTCTTGGCCAGTCTGGACATAGCAGTGGAAGCCTTACCCATGCGCTTGTTGATTTCTGCATCTAGAGACAGGTTACTGGTGATAGTTGAGCCTAGGTAGGTGAACTCTTGAACCACTTCCAGAGCGTGGTCGCCAATATTGATGGATGGAGCATTTCTGACATCCTGCCCCATGATGTTCGTTTTCTTGAGGCTGATGGTTAGGCCAAATTCATACAGGTATAATCTACAGACATTCCCCTGCACATTACATTAGTCAAATCTTCAAATAATTCATTCAGGTTCATCAGGCATGAGTGACACTTTACAAACCCATGCTATCTCTCTCTGAGCAACTGGAAATGTTCAAGGTACTCAGTCACACTATCTTTAATTATTCTTCTTTTTCTTTCTTTTGGGCCTCCTTATCTCGAGAGACAATGGATACGCACCTGGAGGTGGTCAGTGGTTTGTGAAGCAGCGCCTGGAGTGGCTATAAAGGCCAATTCTGGAGTGACAGGCTCTTCCACAGGTGCTGCAGAGAAATTTGTTTGTTGGGGCTGTTGCACAGTTGGCTCTCCCCTTGCGCCTCTGTCTTTTTTCCTGCCAACTACTAAGTCTCTTCGACTCGCCACAATTTAGCCCTGTCTTTATGGCTGCCCGCCAGCTCTGGCGAATGCTGGCAACTGACTCCCACGACTTGTGATCAATGTCACACGATTTCATGTCGCGTTTGCAGACGTCTTTATAACGGAGACATGGGCGGCCGGTGGGTCTGATACCAGTGGCGAGCTCGCTGTACAATGTGTCTTTGGGGATCCTGTCATCTTCCATGCGGCTCACATGGCCAAGCCATCTCAAGCGCCGCTGACTCAGTAGTGTGTATAAGCTGGGGGTGTTGGCCGCTTCAAGGACTTCTGTGTTGGAGATATAGTCCTGCCACCTGATGCCAAGTATTCTCCGAAGGCAGCGAAGATGGAATGAATTGAGACGTCGCTCTTGGCTGGCATACGTTGTCCAGGCCTCGCTGCCGTAGAGCAAGGTACTGAGGACACAGGCCTGATACACTCGGACTTTTGTGTTCCGTGTCAGTGCGCCATTTTCCCACACTCTCTTGGCCAGTCTGAACATAGCAGTGGAAGCCTTACCCATGCGCTTGTTGATTTCTGCATCTAGAGACAGGTTACTGGTGATAGTTGAGCCTAGGTAGGTGAACTCTTGAACCACTTCCAGAGCGTGGTCGCCAATATTGATGGATGGAGCATTTCTGACATCCTGCCCCATGATGGTCGTTTTCTTGAGGCTGATGGTTAGGCCAAATTCATTGCAGGCAGACGCAAACCTGTCGATGAGACTCTGCAGGCATTCTTCAGTGTGAGATGTTAAAGCAGCATCGTCAGCAAAGAGGAGTTCTCTGATGAGGACTTTCCGTACTTTGGACTTCGCTCTTAGACGGGCAAGGTTGAACAACCTGCCCCCTGATCTTGTGTGGAGGAAAATTCCTTCTTCAGAGGATTTGAACGCATGTGAAAGCAGCAGGGAGAAGAAAATCCCAAAAAGTGTGGGTGCGAGAACACAGCCCTGTTTCACACCACTCAGGATAGGAAAGGGCTCTGATGAGGAGCCACCATGTTGAATTGTGCCTTTCATATTGTCATGGAATGAGGTGATGATACTTAGTAGCTTTGGTGGACATCCGATCTTTTCTAGTAGTCTGAAGAGACCACGTCTGCTGACGAGGTCAAAGGCTTTGGTGAGATCAATGAAAGCAATGTAGAGGGGCATCTGTTGTTCACGGCATTTCTCCTGTATCTGACGAAGGGAGAACAGCATGTCAATAGTCGATCTCTCTGCACGAAAGCCACACTGTGCCTCAGGGTAGACGCGCTCGGCCAGCTTCTGGAGCCTGTTCAGAGCGACTCGAGCAAAGACTTTCCCCACTATGCTGAGCAGGGAGATTCCACGGTAGTTGTTGCAGTCACCGCGGTCACCTTTGTTTTTATAGAGGGTGATGATGTTGGCATCGCGCATGTCCTGGGGTACTGCTCCCTCGTCCCAGCACAGGCATAGCAGTTCATGTAGTGCTGAGAGTATAGCAGGCTTGGCACTCTTGATTATTTCAGGGGTAATGCTGTCCTTCCCAGGGGCTTTTCCGCTGGCTAGGGAATCAATGGCATCACTGAGTTCCGATTTGGTTGGCTGTATGTCCAGCTCATCCATGACTGGTAGAGGCTGGGCTGCATTGAGGGCAGTCTCAGTGACAGCATTCTCCCTGGAGTACAGTTCTAGGTAGTGCTCAACCCAGCGGTCCATCTGTTTGCGTTGGTCAGTGATTATGTCCCCCGATTTAGATTTGAGGGGGGTGATCTTCTTGATGGTTGGCCCAAGAGCTCTCTTCATGCCATCATACATTCCTCTGATGTTTCCGGTGTCTGAGGCCAGCTGAATATGACTGCATAGGTGTTGCCAGTAGTCGTTTGCGCAACGCCTAGCTGTTCTCTGTGCAGTACTTCTGGCTGCTTTAAGTGCTGCGGATGTTAAATCGCTGGGGGCTTTCTTGTAGTTCAAAAGTGCAATGCGCTTAGCGGCTATGACAGGTTCCAGCTCTTCATTATGAGATTGAAACCAGTCTGCATTTCTCTTCGCACTTTTGCCGTAGGTGGTCAAAGCTGACTCATAGATGGCGTCTCTGATGTGGGCCCACTTGGTCTCAGCATCCCCTGTGGGAGTGTTTTGAAGGGCTGTTACAAGTGAATTTAGAAATGTTTGTAACAGCTGTGAGTGAGAAATTCTGCTCGTGTTGATGCGCGGGTGGCCCTTCTGCTTGGAATGATGCAACTTCTTTGGTCTGAGTCTAACCTTGCTGCACACCAGGGAGTGGTCGGTGTCGCAGTCCGCACTGTGGAAGCTGCGTGTGATTTGAACACTGTTTAAGGCGGCTCGCCTTGTGACAATGAGGTCTAGCTGGTGCCAACGACGTGATCTTGGGTGCCTCCATGAAACCTGGTGACAGGGTTTAGTGTGAAAGAACGAGTTGGTGATGCAGAGGTTATGATAGGTACACAACTCAAGCAGTCTCTGCCCGTTCTCATTCATCCTTCCAACGCCATAGCGCCCAAGGCAGGAGGGCCATGAGTCATGGTCGGCCCCAACCCTGGCATTAAAGTCCCCCAGCAGGAATAGGTGTTCGGTGTTGGGGATGCTGCTAATGATGTTATGGAGTTGTTCATAGAACTGGTCTTTAGCTTCAGGTGCGGAACAGAGTGTTGGAGCATAGATGCTGAGTAGGTGTACTGGACCAGAGGTGGTGAGCAGTCGGATGGACAGTATGCGTTCCGAGCCATTTGAGGGAGGCTCTATCATGCTGAGCAAGGAGTTTCATTCAGGTTCATCAGGCATGAGTGACACTTTACAAACCCATGCTATCTCTCTCTGAGCAACTGGAAATGTTCAAGGTACTCAGTCACACTATCTTTAATTATAGACTTCAGAAATTCCCCCACAGTATATGCTGGGCTAACTGATCTCTAATTCCTCGGTTTCCCTCTGACACCTTTCTGACAGAAATATACCTGTCCAGGTGACAAGCAGCTGCCGAGACATTCAGTGTGTTTACAATATACGTTAACTCTGCTTCTCTCTCTCCACAGATGCTGCCAGACCTGCTGAGTATTTACAGCATTTCTTGTTTTTATATACAGAGTCACTTTCTGTTTACAGGGTTCATTGATGTCCCCAAATAATTTGAGGCTGAAGTAGTAACACTGGTTAAGAGCTGAACAGGGCCCTCATAAGTTATCAAAGTTCTTGCCTGCAGCAACCATTCATCTGCACTGCGATTGGCAGAGCAACAAATTCCATTGTCTGCTCATAATTCAGGGGAAGGAAACCAATCAGCAAGTAGATCACTCCCCATGTGATCAGAGGATGTGAACAGGCTTTTCTGCATGGTAAACCCCCAAGGGGATAGTAGCATAGTGGGAATGTTACTGGACCATTAAGCTGGCAGCCTCGACTAATGTTCTGGAGATATAAGTTCAAATCATCCAAAAAAGACGGGGGAACTTAAATTCAATTAATTAATAAATCTGGAATAAAATGCAAGTTTCTTTACTAATGGTTATGAAACTACCAGAATGTCACATAAACATATCTGGTTCACTAATGGCCTGCAGAAGAGGAGATCTGCCATCCTTATCCAGTCTGCCCTACTTGGGACTACAGACCCACAACAATGTGCTTGACCCTTAAGCATCCATTAAATGGTCCAGCAAGCCACTCAGTTGTATCAAACCATTACAGAAAAGTCTGGGCACTGGAAACAACAAAGGCACATCCTGCCCAGTGGACCCTGCAAATTTCTCCTCACTAACATCTGGGGACATGTGCCTGACATAGTCATACTGACTGAATCATACCTTACAGATAGTGCCAGACTCCTCCATCATCATCCCTGGATATCACCTGTCTCACTGACAAGATGAGCCCACCAATGATATACATCTGGGAGGATGTGGCCCTGGTAGTCCCCAACATTGAGTCTGGGTCCAATGAAATCTCATGTCATCAGATCAAACACGGGTTAGGAAACCTCCTGTTAATTATCACCAAGTGCCCTCCCTCAGCTGATGTATCAATGCTTCTCCATGTTGGGCATAGTATGTGCTCTGCTTGGGGGACTTCAACGTCCATCACTAACAATAGCTTAGTAGCACCATTACAGACTGAACTGGCCAAGTGTCGAAGGACATATCAGCCTGTTGGAGGATGTGAGACTGGCTGCATAAGGGCCCTGGTGTGACCTGAACAAAGTGAATATACAACACATGCCTTTTGCATGGAAAGCAGCAGATCATAGACAGAGCTAAGCGATCCCACAACCAACATCAGATCAAAGCTCTGCAGTCCAACAACATCCGGTCATGAATGGTGGTGGACAATTAAACAACCAATAGGAAGAGGAGGCCCCAAAAATATGGCCATCCTCAATGATGGGGGAGCCCAGTACAACAGTTTAAAAGCATTTGCGACCATCTCCAGCTGGAAGTGCCGAGTGGATGATCCATCTCGGCCTCCTCCTGAGGTCCCCAGCATCACAGATGCCAGTCTTCAGCCACTTCGATTCACTCCATTTGATACCCAAAAGTGGTTGAAGGCACTGGATATTGCAAAGGCGATTCACCATGACAACATCCTGGCTGGAGTACTAAAAACCTGTATTCCAGAACTAGACATACCCTTAGCCAAGCTGTTCCAGTACAGTGACCACACTGGCATTTACCCGACAATGTGGAAAATTGCCCAGGTATGTTCTGGCCACAAAAAGAAGAACAAGTACAATCTGGCCAAATACCACTCCATTAGTCTACTCTCGATCATCAGCAAAGTGATGGAAGGTGTCATTGACAGTGCTATCAAGCAGAACTTGCTCAGCAATAGCCTGCTCCCCAATGCTCAGTTTGGGTTCTACCAGGGCCACCCAGCTCCACACCTCTTGACAGCATTGCCACAAAAATGGATAAAAGAGCTGAATTCCAGAGGTGAGGGGAGAGTGACTGCCCTTGACATCAAGGGAGCATGTGACCAAGTGTGGTATCAAGGAGTACCAGCAAAATTGAAATAAATGGGAATAAAGGGGGAAAGTGCTCCACTGGTTGGAGTCATATCTAGCACAAAGGAAGATGTTGTGGTTGTTGGAAGCCAATCATCTCAGTCTCAGGACATCACTGCAGGAGGTTATCAGGGTAGTGTCCTCGGCCCAACCATCTGCAGCTGCTTCATCAATGAACTTCCCTCCATCAAAAGGTCATAAGTGGGGATGTTCGCTGATGATTGCACAATGTTCAGTATCATTCATAACTCCTCAGATACTGAAGCAGTTTGTGACCACATGCAGTAAGACCGAGACAACATTCAGACTTGGGCTGCTAAATGGCAAGTAACATTCGCAACACACAAGGAGCAGGCAATTGCCATCTCCCCTGAACATTCAACAGCATTACTATAGTTAATGCTCCCATCAGCATCATCCTGGGGGTCACCATTGACCAGAAACTGAACTGGAACAGACACATATATATAGTGGCTACAAGAGCAGGTTAGAGGCTGGGAATTCTGTGGCAAGTAACTCTTCTCCTGACTCCGCAAAGCCTGTCCACCATCAACAAGGCACAAGTCAGGCGTGTAATGGAATACTCGCCACTTGGCTGGTTGAGTGAGCTTCAACAGCACTCAAGACACTCAGCACCATCCAGGACAAAACAGCCCTCTTGATTGGCAACCCATCCAACACCTTAAACATTCACTCCTTCCACTACTGGTGCACAGTGGCAGCACTGTGTACCATCTACAAGATGCATTGCAGCAACTCACTAAGGCCCTTTCGACAGCACCTTCAAAACTCGCGACATTTGCCACCTAGAAGAGCAAGGGCAGCAGATGCATGGGAACACCACCATCTGCAAGATTCCCTCCAAGTCACACACCATCCTGGAATTATATCCCTGTTCCATCACTGTCACTGGGTTTTTTCGCTGGAGCGAAGGAGGCTGAGAGGGGACATGATAGAGGTATATAAAATTATGAGAGGCATAGATAGGGTAGATAGCCAGAGTCTGTTACCCATGGTAGGGATCACTAAAACTAGAGGGCATAGATTTAAGGTGAGATGGAGGAGGTTTAAAGGGGATCAAAGGGGTAAATTTTTCACACAAAGAATAGAGGGTATGTGCAATGAGCTGCCAGAGGAGGTGGTGGAGGCAGGAACAGTAGCAACATTGAAGAGGCAACTGGCAGGTATTTGAATGAGCAAGGCATACAGGGATATGGAATTAATGCAGGCAGGTGGGATTAATATAGATAGGCATTGTGATCGGCATGGACGCGGTGGGCCGAAAGGCCTGTTTCTATGCTGTACGACTCTAAGCCTCTAACTGCCTTCCTAACAGCACTGTGGGTGGACCTACCCCACATGGACTGCAGAAGTTCAAGAAGGCCGTTCACCTTCTCAAGGGCAATTAGGGATGGGCAATAAATGCTGACCTTGCCAGCAATGTTCCCATCCCAAAAACAAATAACACCTTGCTTCAGCCCCAAATCTAATGTGCAAAACACAGAGAAGCACACACATCATCCAAACTGCTGTTCAGAATGCTCGCTTCCTAACTTGACAGAGGATTGCTACACCAATGCCTTCCTCAACTCACTCTCCCAACACTTCCACCGGAAAACTGGACCACAATCCAACCATTAACATTCCACTCTCAGGCCACTCTACACCTCACCTGCTCTGCATGTACAGAATGTGAATAAATTCAAATTAACCCTGGCACCAACAAAAGGGCTACTGTTAAGGCTGTTCACATAGATCAAAACCAGCTTGACTGAAAATGAGACTGTTCACCAAGCACAACACGGGGTTTTTTGTTCCTGAGACTGTTCATCCAACTCAACACTAGAGTTATTGCAAATGAGACTGTTCATCCAGCTCAACACGAGAGTTATTGTAAATGAGACTGTTCATCCAGCTCAACACAAGAGTTATTGTAAATGAGACTGTTCATCCAGCTCAACACTAGAGTTATTGCAAATGAGACTGTTTATCCAGCTCAACACGAGAGTTATTGTAAATGAGACTGTTCATCCAGCTCAACACTAGAGTTATTGTAAATGAGACTGTTCATCCAGTTCAACACTAGAGTTATTGCAAATGAGACTGTTCATCCAGCTCAACACGAGAGTTATTGTAAATGAGACTGTTCATCCAGCTCAACACGAGAGTTATTGTAAATGAGACTGTTCATCCAGCTCAACACTAGAGTTATTGTAAATGAGACTGTTCATCCAGTTCAACACTAGAGTTATTGTAAATGAGAATGTTCATCCAGCTCAACACTAGAGTTATTGTAAATGAGAATGTTCATCCAGCTCAACACTAGAGTTATTGTAAATGAGAATGTTCATCCAGTTCAACACTAGAGTTATTGTAAATGAGAATGTTCATCCAGTTCAACACTAGAGTTATTGGAAATGAGACTGTTCATCCAGTTCAACACAAGAGTTATTGTAAATGAGAATGTTCATCCAGTTCAAAACTAGAGTTATTGTAAATGAGACTGTTCATCCAGCTCAACACTAGAGTTATTGTAAATGAGAATGTTCATCCAGTTCAACACTAGAGTTATTGTAAATGAGAATGTTCATCCAGTTCAACACTAGAGTTATTGTAAATGAGACTGTTCATCCAGTTCAACACTAGAGTTATTGTAAATGAGAATGTTCATCCAGTTCAACACGAGAGTTATTGTAAATGAGACTGTTCATCCAGTTCAACACTAGAGTTATTGTAAATGAGAATGTTCATCCAGTTCAACACTAGAGTTATTGTAAATGAGACTGTTCATCCAGTTCAACACTGGAGTTATTGTAAATGAGACTGTTCATTAAGTTCAACACGAAAGTTATTGTAAATGAGATTGTTCATCCTGCTCAACACAAGAGTTATTGTAAATGAGACTGTTCATCCAGCTCAACACTAGAGTTATTGTAAATGAGAATGTTCATCCAGTTCAACACTAGAGTTATTGTAAATGAGAATGTTCATCCAGTTCAACACAAGAGTTATTGTAAATGAGACTGTTCATCCAGTTCAACACTAGAGTTATTGTAAATGAGAATGTTCATCCAGTTCAACACTAGAGTTATTGTAAATGAGAATGTTCATCCAGTTCAACACTAGAGTTATTGTAAATGAGACTGTTCATCCAGCTCAACACTAGAGTTATTGTAAATGAGAATGTTCATCCAGTTCAACACTAGAGTTATTGTAAATGAGAATGTTCATCCAGTTCAACACTAGAGTTATTGTAAATGAGACTGTTCATCCAGTTCAACACTAGAGTTATTGTAAATGAGAATGTTCATCCAGTTCAACACGAGAGTTATTGTAAATGAGACTGTTCATCCAGTTCAACACTAGAGTTATTGTAAATGAGAATGTTCATCCAATTCAACACTAGAGTTATTGTAAATGAGACTGTTCATCCAGTTCAACACAAGAGTTATTGTAAATGAGAATGTTCATCCAGTTCAACACTAGAGTTATTGTAAATGAGAATGTTCATCCAGTTCAACACTAGAGTTATTGTAAATGAGAATGTTCATCCAGTTCAACACTAGAGTTATTGCAAATGAGAATGTTCATCCAGTTCAACACTAGAGTTATTGTAAATGAGAATGTTCATCCAGTTCAACACTAGAGTTATTGTAAATGAGACTGTTCATCCAGTTCAACACTAGAGTTATTGTAAATGAGAATGTTCATCCAGTTCAACACTAGAGTTATTGTAAATGAGAATGTTCATCCAGTTCAACACTAGAGTTATTGTAAATGAGACTGTTCATCCAGTTCAACACTAGAGTTATTGTAAATGAGAATGTTCATCCAGTTCAACACTAGAGTTATTGTAAATGAGAATGTTCATCCAGCTCAACACTAGAGTTATTGTAAATGAGAATGTTCATCCAGTTCAACACTAGAGTTATTGTAAATGAGTCTGTTCATCCATCTCAACATGAGAGTTATTGTAAATGAGACTGTTCATCCAGCTCAACACGAGAGTTATTGTAAATGAGACTGTTCATCCATCTCAACACTAGAGTTATTGTAAATGAGACTGTTCATCCATCTCAACACTAGAGTTATTGTAAATGAGACTGTTCATCCAGTTCAACACTAGAGTTATTGTAAATGAGAATGTTCATCCAGTTCAACACAAGAGTTATTGTAAATGAGACTGTTCATCCAGTTCAACACTAGAGTTATTGTAAATGAGAATGTTCATCCAGTTCAACACTAGAGTTATTGTAAATGAGACTGTTCATCCAGTTCAACACTAGAGTTATTGTAAATGAGAATGTTCATCCAGTTCAACACTAGAGTTACTGTCAATGAGACTGTTCATCCAGTTTAACACTAGAGTTATTGTAAATGAGACTGTTCATCCAGCTCAACACGAGAGTTATTGTAAATGAGACTGTTCATCCAGTTCAACACTAGAGTTATTGTAAATGAGACTGTTCATCCAGTTCAACACTAGAGCTATTGTAAATGAGACTGTTCATCCATCTCAACACTAGAGTTATTGTAAATGAGACTGTTCATCCATCTCAACACTAGAGTTATTGTAAATGAGACTGTTCATCCAGCTCAACACGAGAGTTATTGTAAATGTGTCTGTTCATCCAGCTCAACACGAGAGTTATTGTAAATGAGACTGTTCATCCATCTCAACACTAGAGTTATTGTCAATGAGACTGTTCATCCATCTCAACACTAGAGTTATTGGAAATGAGACTGTTCATCCAGCTCAACACTAGAGTTACTGTCAATGAGTCTGTTCATCCAGTTTAACACTAGAGTTATTGTAAATGAGACTGTTCATCCAGCTCAACACGAGAGTTATTGTAAATGAGACTGTTCATCCAGTTCAACACTAGAGTTATTGTAAATGAGACTGTTCATCCAGTTCAACACTAGAGCAATTGTAAATGAGACTGTTCATCCATCTCAACACTCGAGTTATTGTAAATGAGACTGTTCATCCATCTCAACACTAGAGTTATTGTAAATGAGACTGTTCATCCATCTCAACACTAGAGTTATTGTAAATGAGACTGTTCATCCATCTCAACACAAGAGTTATTGTAAATTTGACTGTTCATCCAGTTCAACACCAGAGTTATTGTAAATAAGACTGTTCATCCAGATCAACACTAGAGTTATTGTAAATGAGATTGTTCATCCAGTTCAACACTCGAGTTATTGTAAATGAGACTGTTCATCCAGCTCAACACCAGAGTTATTGTAAATGAGACTGTTCATCCAGTTCAACACTAGAGTTATTGTAAATGAGACTGTTCATCCAGTTCAACACTAGAGTTATTGTAAATTAGACTGTTCATCCAGTTCAACACGAGAGTTCTTGTGAATCAGACTGTTCATCCAGCTCAACACTAGAGTTATTGTAAATGAGACTGTTCATCCAGTTCAACACTAGAGTTATTGTAAATGAGACTGTTCATCCAGTTCAACACTGGAGTTGTTGTAAATGAGACTGTTCATCTAGTTCAAAACTAGAGTTATTGTAAATGAGGCTGTTCATCCAGTTCAACACTAGAGTTATTGTAAATGAGACTGTTCATCCAGTTTAACACTAGAGTTATTGTAAATGAGACTGTTCATCCAGCTCAACACTAGAGTTATTGCAAATGAGACTGTTCATCCAGTTCAACACTAGAGTTATTGTCAATGAGACTGTTCATCCAGTTCAACACCAGAGTTATTGTAAATGAGACTGTTCATCCTGCTCAACACTAGAGTTATTGTAAATGAGACTGTTCATCCAGTTCAACACTGGAGTTATTGTAAATGAGACTGTTCATTAAGTTCAACACGAAAGTTATTGTAAATGAGGTTGTTCATCCTGCTCAACACTAGAGTTATTGTAAATGAGACTGTTCATCCTGCTCAACACTAGAGTTATTGTAAATGAGACTGTTCATCCAGTTCAACACTAGAGTTATTGTAAATGAGACTGTTCATCCAGTTCAACACTAGAGTTATTGTAAATTAGACTGTTCATCTAGTTCAACACGAGAGTTCTTGTGAATCAGACTGTTCATCCAGCTCAACACTAGAGTTATTGTAAATGAGACTGTTCATCCAGTTCAACACTAGAGTTATTGTAAATGAGACTGTTCATCCAGTTCAACACTGGAGTTGTTGTAAATGAGACTGTTCATCTAGTTCAACACGAGAGTTATTGTAAATGAGGCTGTTCATCCAGTTCAACACTAGAGTTATTGTAAATGAGACTGTTCATCCAGTTTAACACTAGAGTTATTGTAAATGAGACTGTTCATCCAGCTCAACACTAGAGTTATTGCAAATGAGACTGTTCATCCAGTTCAACACTAGAGTTATTGTCAATGAGACTGTTCATCCAGTTCAACACCAGAGTTATTGTAAATGAGACTGTTCATCCTGCTCAACACTAGAGTTATTGTAAATGAGACTGTTCATCCAGTTCAACACTGGAGTTATTGTAAATGAGACTGTTCATTAAGTTCAACACGAAAGTTATTGTAAATGAGGTTGTTCATCCTGCTCAACACTAGAGTTATTGTAAATGAGACTGTTCATCCTGCTCAACACTAGAGTTATTGTAAATGAGACTGTTCATCCAGTTCAACACTAGAGTTATTGTAAATGAGACTGTTCATCCAGTTCAACACTAGAGTTATTGTAAATGAGACTGTTCATCCAGTTTAACACTAGAGTTATTTTCAATGAGACTGTTCATCCAGTTCAACACCAGAGTTATTGTAAATGAGACTGTTCATCCTGCTCAACACTAGAGTTATTGTAAATGAGACTGTTCATCCAGTTCAACACTGGAGTTATTGTAAATGAGACTGTTCATTAAGTTCAACACGAAAGTTATTGTAAATGAGATTGTTCATCCTGCTCAACACAAGAGTTATTGTAAATGAGACTGTTCATCCTGCTCAACACTAGAGTTATTGTAAATGAGACTGTTCATCCAGTTCAACACTAGAGTTATTGTAAATGAGACTGTTCATCCAGTTCAACACTAGAGTTATTGTAAATGAGAATGTTCATCCAGTTCAACACCAGAGTTATTGTAAATGAGTCTGTTCATCCATCTCAACATGAGAGTTATTGTAAATGAGACTGTTCATCCAGCTCAACACTAGAGTTATTGTAAATGAGACTGTTCATCCAGCTCAACACTAGAGTTATTGTAAATGAGACTGTTCATCCAGTTCAACACTAGAGTTATTGTAAATGAGACTGTTCATCCAGTTCAACACTAGAGTTATTGTAAATGAGAATGTTCATCCAGCTCAACACTAGAGTTATTGTAAATGAGACTGTTCATCCAGCTCAACACTAGAGTTATTGTAAATGAGAATGTTCATCCTGCTCAACACTAGAGTTATTGTAAATGAGACTGTTCATTAAGTTCAACACGAAAGTTATTGTACATGAGATTGTTCATCCTGCTCAACACAAGAGTTATTGTAAATGAGACTGTTCATCCTGCTCAACACTAGAGTTATTGTAAATGAGACTGTTCATCCAGTTCAACACTAGAGTTATTGTAAATGAGACTGTTCATCCAGCTCAACACTAGAGTTATTGTAAATGAGAATGTTCATCCAGTTCAACACTAGAGTTATTGTAAATGAGACTGTTCATCCAGTTCAACACTAGAGTTATTGTAAATGAGACTGTTCATCCAGCTCAGCACTAGAGTTATTGTAAATGAGAATGTTCATCCAGTTCAACACTAGAGTTATTGTAAATGAGACTGTTCATCCAGTTCAACACTAGAGTTATTGTAAATGAGACTGATCATCCAGCTCAACACTAGAGTTATTGTAAATGAGAATGTTCATCCAGCTCAACACTAGAGTTATTGTAAATGAGAATGTTCATCCAGTTCAACACTAGAGTTATTGTAAATGAGAATATTTATCCAGCTCAACACTAGAGTTATTGTAAATGAGACTGTTCATCCAGCTCAACACTAGAGTTATTGTAAATGAGACTGTTCATCCAGTTCAACACAAGAGTTATTGTAAATGAGACTGTTCATCCAGTTCAACACTAGAGTTATTGTAAATGAGACTGTTCATCCAGTTCAACACTAGAGTTATTGTAAATTAGACTGTTCATCTAGTTCAACGCGAGAGTTCTTGTGAATCAGACTGTTCATCCAGCTCAACACTAGAGTTATTGTAAATGAGACTGTTCATCCAGTTCAACACTAGAGTTATTGTAAATGAGACTGTTCATCCAGTTCAACACTGGAGTTGTTGTAAATGAGACTGTTCATCTCGTTCAACACTAGAGTTATTGTAAATGAGGCTGTTCATCCAGTTCAACACTAGAGTTATTGTAAATGAGACTGTTCATCCAGTTTAACACTAGAGTTATTGTAAATGAGACTGTTCATCCAGCTCAACACTAGAGTTATTGCAAATGAGACTGTTCATCCAGTTCAACACTAGAGTTATTGTCAATGAGACTGTTCATCCAGTTCAACACCAGAGTTATTGTAAATGAGACTGTTCATCCTGCTCAAAACTAGAGTTATTGTAAATGAGACTGTTCATCCAGTTCAACACTGGAGTTATTGTAAATGAGACTGTTCATTAAGTTCAACACGAAAGTTATTGTAAATGAGGTTGTTCATCCTGCTCAACACTAGAGTTATTGTAAATGAGACTGTTCATCCTGCTCAACACTAGAGTTATTGTAAATGAGACTGTTCATCCAGTTCAACACTAGAGTTATTGTAAATGAGACTGTTCATCCAGTTCAACACTAGAGTTATTGTAAATTAGACTGTTCATCTAGTTCAACACGAGAGTTCTTGTGAATCAGACTGTTCATCCAGCTCAACACTAGAGTTATTGTAAATGAGACTGTTCATCCAGTTCAACACTAGAGTTATTGTAAATGAGACTGTTCATCCAGTTCAACACTGGAGTTGTTGTAAATGAGACTGTTCATCTAGTTCAACACGAGAGTTATTGTAAATGAGGCTGTTCATCCAGTTCAACACTAGAGTTATTGTAAATGAGACTGTTCATCCAGTTTAACACTAGAGTTATTGTCAATGAGACTGTTCATCCAGTTCAACACCAGAGTTATTGTAAATGAGACTGTTCATCCTGCTCAACACTAGAGTTATTGTAAATGAGACTGTTCATCCAGTTCAACACTGGAGTTATTGTAAATGAGACTGTTCATTAAGTTCAACACGAAAGCTATTGTAAATGAGATTGTTCATCCTGCTCAACACAAGAGTTATTGTAAATGAGACTGTTCATCCTGCTCAACACTAGAGTTATTGTAAATGAGACTGTTCATCCAGTTCAACACTAGAGTTATTGTAAATGAGACTGTTCATCCAGTTCAACACTAGAGTTATTGTAAATGAGACTGTTCATCCAGTTTAACACTAGAGTTATTGTCAATGAGACTGTTCATCCAGTTCAACACCAGAGTTATTGTAAATGAGACTGTTCATCCTGCTCAACACTAGAGTTATTGTAAATGAGACTGTTCATCCAGTTCAACACTGGAGTTATTGTAAATGAGACTGTTCATTAAGTTCAACACGAAAGTTATTGTAAATGAGATTGTTCATCCTGCTCAACACAAGAGTTATTGTAAATGAGACTGTTCATCCTGCTCAACACTAGAGTTATTGTAAATGAGACTGTTCATCCAGTTCAACACTAGAGTTATTGTAAATGAGACTGTTCATCCAGTTCAACACTAGAGTTATTGTAAATGAGAATGTTCATCCAGTTCAACACCAGAGTTATTGTAAATGAGTCTGTTCATCCATCTCAACATGAGAGTTATTGTAAATGAGACTGTTCATCCAGCTCAACACTAGAGTTATTGTAAATGAGACTGTTCATCCAGCTCAACACTAGAGTTATTGTAAATGAGACTGTTCATCCAGTTCAACACTAGAGTTATTGTAAATGAGACTGTTCATCCAGTTCAACACTAGAGTTATTGTAAATGAGAATGTTCATCCAGCTCAACACTAGAGTTATTGTAAATGAGGCTGTTCATCCAGCTCAACACTAGAGTTATTGTAAATGAGAATGTTCATCCTGCTCAACACTGGAGTTATTGTAAATGAGACTGTTCATTAAGTTCAACACGAAAGTTATTGTACATGAGATTGTTCATCCTGCTCAACACAAGAGTTATTGTAAATGAGACTGTTCATCCTGCTCAACACTAGAGTTATTGTAAATGAGACTGTTCATCCAGTTCAACACTAGAGTTATTGTAAATGAGACTGTTCATCCAGCTCAACACTAGAGTTATTGTAAATGAGAATGTTCATCCAGTTCAACACTAGAGTTATTGTAAATGAGACTGTTCATCCAGTTCAACACTAGAGTTATTGTAAATGAGACTGTTCATCCAGCTCAGCACTAGAGTTATTGTAAATGAGAATGTTCATCCAGTTCAACACTAGAGTTATTGTAAATGAGACTGTTCATCCAGTTCAACACTAGAGTTATTGTAAATGAGACTGTTCATCCAGCTCAACACTAGAGTTATTGTAAATGAGAATGTTCATCCAGCTCAACACTAGAGTTATTGTAAATGAGAATGTTCATCCAGTTCAACACTAGAGTTATTGTAAATGAGAATATTTATCCAGCTCAACACTAGAGTTATTGTAAATGAGACTGTTCATCCAGCTCAACACTAGAGTTATTGTAAATGAGACTGTTCATCCAGTTCAACACAAGAGTTATTGTAAATGAGACTGTTCATCCAGTTCAACACTAGAGTTATTGTAAATGAGACTGTTCATCCAGTTCAACACTAGAGTTATTGTAAATTAGACTGTTCATCTAGTTCAACGCGAGAGTTCTTGTGAATCAGACTGTTCATCCAGCTCAACACTAGAGTTATTGTAAATGAGACTGTTCATCCAGTTCAACACTAGAGTTATTGTAAATGAGACTGTTCATCCTGTTCAACACTAGAGTTATTGTAAATGAGACTGTTCATCCAGTTCAACACTAGAGTTATTGTAAATGAGACTGTTCATCCAGCTCAACACGAGAGTTATTGTAAATGAGGCTGTTCATCCAGTTCAACACTAGAGTTATTGTAAATGAGACTGTTCATCCAGTTTAACACTAGAGTTATTGTCAATGAGACTGTTCATCCAGTTCAACACCAGAGTTATTGTAAATGAGACTGTTCATCCTGCTCAACACTAGAGTTATTGTAAATGAGACTGTTCATCCAGTTCAACACTAGAGTTATTGAAAATGAGACTGTTCATCCAGCTCAACACTAGAGTTATTGTAAATGAGACTGTTCATCAAGTTCAACACCAGAGTTATTGTAAATGAGACTGTTCATCCAGTTTAACACTAGAGTTATTGCAAATGAGACTGTTCATCCAGTTCAACACTAGAGTTATTGTAAATGAGACTGTTCATCCAGTTCAACACTAGAGTTATTGTAAATGAGAATGTTCATCCAGTTCAACACCAGAGATATTGTAAATGAGTCTGTTCATCCATCTCAACATGAGAGTTATTGTAAATGAGACTGTTCATCCAGTTCAACACTAGAGTTATTGTAAATGAGACTGTTCATCCAGTTTAACACTAGAGTTATTGTCAATGAGACTGTTCATCCTGCTCAACACTAGAGTTATTGTAAATGAGACTGTTCATCCAGTTCAACACTGGAGTTATTGTAAATGAGACTGTTCATTAAGTTCAACACGAAAGTTATTGTAAATGAGATTGTTCATCCTGCTCAACACAAGAGTTATTGTAAATGAGACTGTTCATCCTGCTCAACACTAGAGTTATTGTAAATGAGACTGTTCATCCAGTTTAACACTAGAGTTATTGTCAATGAGACTGTTCATCCAGTTCAACACCAGAGTTATTGTAAATGAGACTGTTCATCCTGCTCAACACTAGAGTTATTGTAAATGAGACTGTTCATCCAGTTCAACACTGGAGTTATTGTAAATGAGACTGTTCATTAAGTTCAACACGAAAGTTATTGTAAATGAGATTGTTCATCCTGCTCAACACAAGAGTTATTGTAAATGAGACTGTTCATCCTGCTCAACACTAGAGTTATTGTAAATGAGACTGTTCATCCAGTTCAACACTAGAGTTATTGTAAATGAGACTGTTCATCCAGTTCAACACTAGAGTTATTGTAAATGAGAATGTTCATCCAGTTCAACACCAGAGTTATTGTAAATGAGTCTGTTCATCCATCTCAACATGAGAGTTATTGTAAATGAGACTGTTCATCCAGCTCAACACTAGAGTTATTGTAAATGAGACTGTTCATCCAGCTCAACACTAGAGTTATTGTAAATGAGACTGTTCATCCAGTTCAACACTAGAGTTATTGTAAATGAGACTGTTCATCCAGTTCAACACTAGAGTTATTGTAAATGAGAATGTTCATCCAGCTCAACACTAGAGTTATTGTAAATGAGGCTGTTCATCCAGCTCAACACTAGAGTTATTGTAAATGAGAATGTTCATCCTGCTCAACACTGGAGTTATTGTAAATGAGACTGTTCATTAAGTTCAACACGAAAGTTATTGTACATGAGATTGTTCATCCTGCTCAACACAAGAGTTATTGTAAATGAGACTGTTCATCCTGCTCAACACTAGAGTTATTGTAAATGAGACTGTTCATCCAGTTCAACACTAGAGTTATTGTAAATGAGACTGTTCATCCAGCTCAACACTAGAGTTATTGTAAATGAGAATGTTCATCCAGTTCAACACTAGAGTTATTGTAAATGAGACTGTTCATCCAGTTCAACACTAGAGTTATTGTAAATGAGACTGTTCATCCAGCTCAGCACTAGAGTTATTGTAAATGAGAATGTTCATCCAGTTCAACACTAGAGTTATTGTAAATGAGACTGTTCATCCAGTTCAACACTAGAGTTATTGTAAATGAGACTGTTCATCCAGCTCAACACTAGAGTTATTGTAAATGAGAATGTTCATCCAGCTCAACACTAGAGTTATTGTAAATGAGAATGTTCATCCAGTTCAACACTAGAGTTATTGTAAATGAGAATATTTATCCAGCTCAACACTAGAGTTATTGTAAATGAGACTGTTCATCCAGCTCAACACTAGAGTTATTGTAAATGAGACTGTTCATCCAGTTCAACACAAGAGTTATTGTAAATGAGACTGTTCATCCAGTTCAACACTAGAGTTATTGTAAATGAGACTGTTCATCCAGTTCAACACTAGAGTTATTGTAAATTAGACTGTTCATCTAGTTCAACGCGAGAGTTCTTGTGAATCAGACTGTTCATCCAGCTCAACACTAGAGTTATTGTAAATGAGACTGTTCATCCAGTTCAACACTAGAGTTATTGTAAATGAGACTGTTCATCCTGTTCAACACTAGAGTTATTGTAAATGAGACTGTTCATCCAGTTCAACACTAGAGTTATTGTAAATGAGACTGTTCATCCAGCTCAACACGAGAGTTATTGTAAATGAGGCTGTTCATCCAGTTCAACACTAGAGTTATTGTAAATGAGACTGTTCATCCAGTTTAACACTAGAGTTATTGTCAATGAGACTGTTCATCCAGTTCAACACCAGAGTTATTGTAAATGAGACTGTTCATCCTGCTCAACACTAGAGTTATTGTAAATGAGACTGTTCATCCAGTTCAACACTGGAGTTATTGTAAATGAGACTGTTCATTAAGTTCAACACGAAAGTTATTGTAAATGAGATTGTTCATCCTGCTCAACACAAGAGTTATTGTAAATGAGACTGTTCATCCTGCTCAACACTAGAGTTATTGTAAATGAGACTGTTCATCCAGTTCAACACTAGAGTTATTGTAAATGAGACTGTTCATCCAGTTCAACACTAGAGTTATTGTAAATGAGAATGTTCATCCAGTTCAACACCAGAGATATTGTAAATGAGTCTGTTCATCCATCTCAACATGAGAGTTATTGTAAATGAGACTGTTCATCCAGTTCAACACTAGAGTTATTGTAAATGAGACTGTTCATCCAGTTTAACACTAGAGTTATTGTCAATGAGACTGTTCATCCTGCTCAACACTAGAGTTATTGTAAATGAGACTGTTCATCCAGTTCAACACTGGAGTTATTGTAAATGAGACTGTTCATTAAGTTCAACACGAAAGTTATTGTAAATGAGATTGTTCATCCTGCTCAACACAAGAGTTATTGTAAATGAGACTGTTCATCCTGCTCAACACTAGAGTTATTGTAAATGAGACTGTTCATCCAGTTCAACACTAGAGTTATTGTAAATGAGAATGTTCATCCAGTTCAACACTAGAGTTATTGTAAATGAGAATGTTCATCCAGTTCAACACCAGAGTTATTGTAAATGAGTCTGTTCATCCATCTCAACATGAGAGTTATTGTAAATGAGACTGTTCATCCAGCTCAACACTAGAGTTATTGTAAATGAAACTGTTCATCCAGCTCAACACTAGAGTTATTGTAAATGAGACTGTTCATCCAGTTCAACACTAGAGTTATTGTAAATGAGACTGTTCATCCAGTTCAACACTAGAGTTATTGTAAATGAGAATGTTCATCCAGCTCAACACTGGAGTTATTGTAAATGAGACTGTTCATCCAGCTCAACACTAGAGTTATTGTAAATGAGAATGTTCATCCTGCTCAACACTGGAGTTATTGTAAATGAGACTGTTCATTAAGTTCAACACGAAAGTTATTGTACATGAGATTGTTCATCCATCTCAACCCTAGAGTTATTGGAAATGAGACTGTTCATCCAGCTCAACACTAGAGTTACTGTCAATGAGACTGTTCATCCAGTTTAACACTAGAGTTATTGTAAATGAGACTTTTCATCCAGCTCAACACTAGAGTTATTGTAAATGAGACTGTTCATCCAGTTCAACACTAGAGTTATTGTAAATGAGACTGTTCATCCAGTTCAACACTAGAGCTATTGTAAATGAGACTGTTCATCCATCTCAACACTAGAGTTATTGTAAATGAGACTGTTCATCCATCTCAACACTAGAGTTATTGCAAATGAGACTGTTCATCCATCTCAACACTAGAGTTATTGTAAATGAGACTGTTCATCCATCTCAACACAAGAGTTATTGTAAATTTGACTGTTCATCCAGTTCAACACCAGAGTTATTGTAAATGAGACTGTTCATCCAGATCAACACTAGAGTTATTGTAAATGAGATTGTTCATCCAGTTCAACACTAGAGTTATTGTAAATGAGACTGTTCATCCAGCTCTACACCAGAGTTATTGTAAATGAGACTGTTCATCCAGTTCAACACTAGAGTTATTGTAAATGAGACTGTTCATCCAGTTCAACACTAGAGTTATTGTAAATTAGACTGTTCATCTAGTTCAACACTAGAGTTCTTGTGAATCAGACTGTTCATCCAGCTCAACACTAGAGTTATTGTAAATGAGACTGTTCATCCAGTTCAACACTAGAGTTATTGTAAATGAGACTGTTCATCCAGTTCAACAGTAGAGTTATTGTAAATGAGACTGTTCATCCAGTTCAACACTGGAGTTGTTGTAAATGAGACTGTTCATCTCGTTCAACACTAGAGTTATTGTAAATGAGGCTGTTCATCCAGTTCAACACTAGAGTTATTGTAAATGAGACTGTTCATCCAGTTTAACACTAGAGTTATTGTAAATGAGACTGTTCATCCAGCTCAACACTAGAGTTATTGCAAATGAGACTGTTCATCCAGTTCAACACTAGAGTTATTGTCAATGAGACTGTTCATCCAGTTCAACACCAGAGTTATTGGAAATGAGACTGTTCATCCTGCTCAACACTAGAGTTATTGTAAATGAGACTGTTCATCCAGTTCAACACTGGAGTTATTGTAAATGAGACTGTTCATTAAGTTCAACACGAAAGTTATTGTAAATGAGATTGTTCATCCTGCTCAACACTCGAGTTATTGTAAATGAGACTGTTCATCCAGTTCAACACTAGAGTTATTGTAAATGAGACTGTTCATTAAGTTCAACACGAAAGTTATTGTCAATGAGATTGTTCATCCTGCTCAACACTCGAGTTATTGTAAATGAGACTGTTCATCCAGTTCAACACTGGAGTTATTGTAAATGAGACTGATCATCCTGCTCAACACTCGAGTTATTGTAAATGAGACTGTTCATCCAGTTCAACACTAGAGTTATTGTAAATGAGACTGTTCATTAAGTTCAACACGAAAGTTATTGTCAATGAGATTGTTCATCCAGCTCAACACTATAGTTATTGTAAATGAGACTGTTCATCCATCTCAACACTAGAGTTATTGTAAATGAGACTGTTCATCCAGTTCAACACTAGAGTTATTGTAAATGAGACTGTTCATCCAGCTCAACACTAGAGTTATTGTAAATTAGACTGTTCATCCATCTCTGCACTCGAGTTATTGTAAATGAGACTGTTCATCCAGCTCAACACGAGAGTTATTGTAAATGAGACTGTTCATCCAGTTCAATACGAAAGTTATTGTAAATGAGACTGTTCATCCAGTTCAACACTAGAGTTATTGTAAATGAGACTGTTCATCCAGTTCAACACTAGAGTTATTGGAAATGAGACTGTTCATCCAGCTCAACGCTAGAGCTATTGTAAATGAAACTGTTCATCCAGTTCAACATGAGAGTGACTGTAAATGAGACTGTTCATCCATCTCAACACTAGACTTATTGTAAATGAGACTGTTCATCCAGCTCAACACTAGAGTTACTGTAAATGAGACTGTTCATCCTTCTCAACACTAGAGTTATTGTAAATGAGACTGTTCATCCAGTTCAACCCTGGGGTTATTGTAAATCCAAATGTTCATCTAATTTTGCACCAAGTTTATTACAAATGACGTGGTCATGCAGCTCAACATAAGGTTGTTTCCCAGCTGAATACCAGTGATACAGTAAATGACACTGTTCCTACATCTCAACAGCAGAGTTACTGTAAATTAGGCTGTTCATTCCGTTTAGCACCAGGGATCATAGCAAAACAATTGCAATTTTTTGAAGAAATTTCAAGAAAATATAAAATTATTTTGTTTTGCATACCCTTTCATGAACATATTATATTCCACACAAATCCTTGGAGTCAATGTGGTTCATTCAATCAGTTTGTTCAGTGGAATGTAATTAATATCCCTGCTCACATTCCCGAGATGACTGTCTCCATGGAGAGTCCTCTGTAGTATTAATAAGGGCTCCTCTGAATATATCTCGACATTACACAGTCAGGGTCCCATACCTGGCAGAACAGACATTGATGTTTCACACAAGAAATGGAATACCCTGTAATTTACCAGTTGGATCTCATTTACTATCCTCTTCTTACAGCTGTTGGTATTCCAGGTAAGACAGTGAAATGAGACAGTAAAAGTTAAATATCAATTTGTGCCTGTCAATGTTATATGTTTATCGAGCTCACCCTGTTCTGTTGTATCAGCGAAGTGTGCAGTAATTCTCTTCTTTTCTTAATGTGGTTTTTAATTGTAAAAATACCATTTCTTCAATTTTCACCACAACATTGAACAAACATTCCCATTTATTGTTTGCAGTACAAAATCCTCCACAAAGGTTACACTGGTATCAGATCAGAAATAAGTTAGTATTTTAATGTCCCAAAGTTGTTAAGTGGGTTACACTTATAACGTGGTTATTTGAATAATGATTAATTTTTAACATTGTTTTATGCATAAATATGTTCTTTTTTTACTGTGGAAGTCTCACTTATTGCTTAGACATATTTCCAGTCTAGATTGTTTTTGTGGTTGGTTTAAGTGGATGGGGAAATTCAGCAATTTCGTGTAGGTGCGCAAGCTGCTACTGGCTGGCTGCAGATTTGTGGCTCATGGGTAGATTTTGACATTATGTGATAGTGTTAAACAGGACACATTGAATCCGTATCCAGCTATCCATTTCTCCTGACTCACAATATTGCAGAAAATCAAAATCTAACTGTTGTAGCAGGATGTGAGAATTCGCACTCCAAGTTGCAAAGATCATAGACCAACAGGACAAGAGAGCATTCTACAGATTGTACAGACCATAGCCCAACAGGACAAGAAAGCATTCTACAGGTTGTACAGACCATAGACCATCAGGACAAGAGAGCATCCAACAGATTGTACAGACCATAGACCATCAGGACAAGAGAGCTTTCTACAGATTGTACAGACCAGAGACCAACAGGACAAGAGAGCATTCTACAGGTTGTACAGACCATAGACCATCAGGACAAGAGAGCATTCTACAGATTGTACAGACCATAGCCCAACAGGACAAGAGAGCATTCTACAGGTTGAACAGACCATAGACTAACAGGACAAGAGAGCATTCTGCAGGTTGTACAGACCATAGACCAACAGGACAAGAGAGCATTCTACAGGTTGTACAGACCATAGACCAACAGGACAAGAGAGCATTCTACAGGTTGTACAGACCATAGACCATCAGGACAAGAGAGCATCCTACAGATTGTGCAGACCATAGACCATCAGGACAAGAGAGCATTCTACAGATTGTACAGACCAAAGACCAACAGGACAAGAGAGCATTCTGCAGGTTGTACAGACCATAGACCAACAGGACAAGAGAGCATTCTACAGATTGTACAGACCATAGACCAACAGGACAAGAGAGCATTCTGCAGGTTGTACAGACCATGGACCAACAGGACAAGAGAGCATTCTACAGGTTGCACAGACCATAGACCATCAGGACAAGAGAGCATTCTACAGATTGTACAGACGATAGACCATCAGGACAAGAGAACATTCTACAGATTGTACAGACCATAGACCATCAGGACAAGAGAGCCCTCTACAAGTTGTGCAGACCATAGCCCAATAGGACAAGAGAGCATTCTACAGGTTGTACAGACCACAGCCCAACAGGACAAGAGAGCATTCTACAGATTGTACAGACCATAGACCATCAGGACAAGAGAGCATTCTACAGATTGTACAGACCATAGACCATCAGGACAAGAGAGCATTCTACAGATTGTACAGACCATAGCCCAACAGGACAAGAGAGCCCTCTACAAGTTGTGCAGACCATAGCCCAATAGGACAAGAGAGCATTCTACAGGTTGTACAGACCACAGCCCAACAGGACAAGAGAGCAATCTACAGATTGTACAGACCATAGACCATCAGGACAAGAGAGCATTCTACAGATTGTACAGACCATAGCCCAACAGGACAAGAGAGCCCTCTACAAGTTGTGCAGACCATAGCCCAATAGGACAAGAGAGCATTCTACAGATTGTACAGAACATAGCCCAATAGGACAAGAGAGCATTCTACAGGTTGTACAGACCACAGCCCAACAGGACAAGAGAGCATTCTACAGATTGTACAGACCATAGACCAACAGGACAAGAGAGCCCTCTACAAGTTGTACAGACCATGGACCATCAGGACAAGAGAGCATTCGACAGATTGTACAAACCATAGACCATCAGGACAAGAGAGCCCTCTACAAGTTGTGCAGACCATAGACCAACAGGACAAGAGAGCATTCTCCAAGCTGTACAGACTGCAGCCCAACGGGGCAGAGTTGATTTTTATTTCATTTTGGAGAAACTTGTTCCTTATAAAAGAGTAACTGTGTGTCTCACGCACATGAATTCTCCAGAAATACCACAGTATATATATTTTTTACCTCAGCACCTTTGCCTCCTATTTGACATCAGCATCTTTATTCACATTTTCACTCATCCTGTAGTTTCATTTTCTACAGTTGCCTCAGATTTCTCGGCCCACCAGTGAACAGTTCAACTTTTTATTAAAATTTATATTTTGTTCAGAACTAGAAAACTGATATGTCAATACTTTCTTAATCAACTTTAGATAATTCTTCAAATAAAAGATTTCAGGACAGTTTTGAGGTAATTTTTAGGTTTCCTGTTTCTTACAGTGAACTTGGTGGCAATTGTGATCCTGTCCCGAGGGAAGTGCGGTCTCTCCAAATGCATCACTCACTACCTGGTGGCCATGGCAGCGGCCGATCTGACGGTGGTTATCGTCCATGTGATATTACAACGGATTAACATCATGTACCTGCCAATTAATTTCCTATCTCTGACTCCTGTGTGCAAGGTAAACTTTGTTGCATACATTGTAGCTGTAGACTGTTCTGTCTGGTTTACTGTCACCTTCACTTTTGATCGCTTCGTAGCAATTTGCTGTCAGAAGCTACAATCAAAATATTGCTCCAGGAAAACGGCAAGAGTGGTTATCACTACTGTTTTTGTGGTGAGCTGTCTGAGGACCATCCCCTTTTACTACATTCAAGAAGCTGCCTTTAGAATTGATGATGTGCCATGGTTCTGTGCTTCCACAGCTGATTATTTCACTTCCCCCTTGTGGAAGGTATTTGAGTGGATCGACAGCATCATTACCCCTCTATTACCAATCCTTCTAATTCTGTTGTTCAATGCACTAACTGTCAGAAACATTATACTAGCAAATAGAGTGCGCAGAGAACTCCGGAGTAACAGTGAGAATCAGAATGATCCAGAGGTGAAGAATCGGAGGAAATCCATGATTTTACTTTTTGCTATTTCTTCCAATTTCATACTTTTGTGGATGTTGTATGTTGTGCATTCATTAATCTGGCCAGTGGCAAATTTTTTTTACACAGACAAATATTACAGTAACCCAATATATATTACACAACAAGTTGGATTTATGCTGCAGCTTCTCAGTTCCTGCACAAATACTTGTATCTATGGACTGACACAGAGGAAATTCAGAGAGGAGCTGAAGAATGGGGTGATTTTTGTTTTTACACTGAACAGGAAATTATGTTAAAAACAAATAACTAGCATTGACCTGGAACCGGGCAAATAACTTTTCAGGCCATCTGTGGGCAGGTGAAGAGCAAATAGAAGATTGGTTATCTTCAATGAGATTTTATATCATTATGTACAATAGAATATTAAAAATGGATTTTAATGTGATCAAATGAAAGGTAAAGAATGTAAAAATGGATAACATGGTTTTACATGAAATATTCCATCATTAATTTGGCCACTAAGTTTGTGGTTTTAGAGCAACAATACACCATCTAATTTATTCCACATCAAGGAGAGATATTGCTAGATAAAAATGTCCCGACATGCACTATAATGCACAGTTGAATCAACACATGTAAACATTTTGTTTCCAGAACAAACTCACATAGTTTATAAAAGGGAATATTGCAGGAAAAAAGATGCCTCAAAACAGACGCCTCAAAGTTATCAAATGTTAGGAAAACATCTGTTAATTGCCAGTACCTTGACTCTCTCTCTTTCCCTAACCGAATTTCATGGTATTGCCCCATATTTGTTAGCTAACTCCAAAGGACAGATACTTGAGCATTATTGCTACACAACTGGGTCTTGCTGGAGCACATGAAGCAGGCCTCACTTTCTCTAAGCACCTAATTCTCCAGGGTCACCCTGAAATGCAAAGATAACCCCTGTGTCTTTTTCATCACCAATAGCTTTTTTTATAGCCTGATCCCCTGCCTGCTCCTGTCTCACCTCCAATGACAGGTGCATGAATGGCTTCACCACTTAGTTAAGAACATCCATTCACCTGCTTCTATTGAAATTCATGTTTGCTTCCCATTAAACCAAATCTATCCGAGGCTCCCCATGTACTGGCACTGAACCAAATGCTTTTGCTGGCTGTCCCTGTCTCTATTCGAACTTGTCGTGTCCACAAAACCCACCGTCTGCTGTCTTGAGCTAGTTCCACTTTAATGACAACTCAACCTCTGTTACATTATCCGATGTTAGTTGAAAATTATCACCTGACCCTCTTCTCAGCTTCTGCCCCCTCCCTTTCAAAACAACCACTTAAAGCCGTTCCTCAAATGTCAATCCTCAACTCCTCTGTTCTTCCAAACTGTAACCACATGGCGAACCCCCATTTCATCATCAAATTCCTTCAACATGTTACTTCCTTCCATATCCAAGCTCATATTTCTGAACATTCCATATTTGATTCTCTTCAATCACACTCTCTGTGGGTGATGCACAATCCCTCTACAGGACCTCCTCAATCTCTCTGCAACCAATGATGTGGTTGACTACACCATCTCCTGTAATGTCTCTGATCCACTTCATGAAGACGTGTTTCCTGATTTCTCTCTTCAAAGGCGTGTTTCTTTTTTTAGACTATGCCCCTCTAGCCTTAAACTCCCCAACCAGCAGAAGTTGCTTATCTCGATCTCACCCACCTGTTCCTCTTAACATATTGAAAACATCTATCAAATCACACCTTAAACTTCTAAATTGCAGTAAATGCAAATGTAGTTTGTGTAATAACCTCTTGTAAATTAACCATTGTAGTCCAGGTATCTTCTTGGTAAATCATTGACACTACACTCCCTACAAGGCTAATATATGGGGAAGCGTTAAATGAATATTTTTTGTCAGTATTTACAGTAGAGAAAGAAAATGTTGTCGAGGAGAATACTGAGATACAGACTACTAGGCTAGATGGGATTGAGGTTCACAAGGAGGAGGTGTTAGCAATTTTGGAAAGTGTGAAAATAGATAAGTCCCCTGGGCCAGATGGAATTTATCCTGGGATTCTCTGGGAAGCCAGGGAGGAGATTGCAGAGCCTTTGTCCTTGATCTTTATGTCATCATTGTCGACAGGAATAGTGCCGGAAGACTGGAGGATAGCAAATGTTGTCCCCTTGTTCAAGAAGGGGAGTAGAGATAGCCCTGGTAATTATAGACCTGTGAGCCTTACTTCGGTTGTGGGTAAAATGTTGGAAAAGGTTATAAGAGATAGGATTTATAATCATCTTGAAAAGAATAAGTTCATTAGCAATAGACAGCACAGTTTTGTGAAGGGTAGGTCGTGCCTCACAAAACTTATTGAGTTTTTCGAGAAGGTGACCAAACAGGTGGATCAGGGTCAAGCTGTGGATGTGGTGTACATGGATTTCAGTAAGGCGTTTGATAAAGTTCCCCACGGTAGGCTATTGCAGAAAATACGGAAGTATGGGATTGAAGGTGATTTAGAGCTTTGGATCAGAAATTGGCTAGCTGAAAGAAGACAGAGTGTGGTGGTTGATGGCAAATGTTCATCCTGGAGTTTAGTTACTAGTGGTGTACCGCAAGATTCTGTTTTGGGGCCACTGCTGTTTGTCATTTTTCTAAATGACCTGGAAGAGGGTGTAGAAGGGGGGGTTAATAAATTTGCGGATGACACGAAGGTCGGTGGAGTTGTGGATAGTGCCGACGGATGTTGTAGGTTACAGAGGGACATAGGTAGGCTGCAGAGCTGGGCTGAGAGATGGCAAATGGAGTTTAATGCGGAAAAGTGTGAGGTGATTCACTTTGGAAGGAGTAACAGGAATGCAGAGTACTGGGCTAATGGGAAGATTCTTGGTAGTGTAGATGAGCAGAGAGATCTTGGTGTCCAGGTACATAAATCCCTGAAAGTTGCCATCCAGGTTAATAGGGCTGTTAAGAAGGCATATGGTGTGTTAGCTTTTATTAGTAGGGGGATCGAGTTTCGGAGCCACGAGGTCATGCTGCAGCTGTACAAAACTCTGGTGCGGCCGCACCTGGAGTATTGCGTGCAGTTCTTGTCACCGCATTATAGGAAGGATGTGGAAGCTTTGGAAAAGGTGCAGAGGAGATTTACTAGGATGTTGCCTGGTAGGGAGGGAAGGTCTTACGAGGAAAGGCTGAGGGACTTGAGGTTGTTTTCGTTAGAGAGAAGGAGGAGGAGAGGTGACTTAATAGAGACATATGAGATAATCAGAGGGTTAGATAGGGTGGATAGTGAGAGTCTTTTTCCTCGGATGGTGATGGCAAACATGAGGGGACATAGCTTTAAGTTGAGGGGTGATAGATATCGGACAGATGTCAGAGGTAGTTTCTTTACTCAGAGAGTAATAGGGGCGTGGAACGCCCTGCCTGCAACAGTAGTAGATTCGCCAACTTTAAGGGCATTTAAGTGGTCATTGGATAGACATATGGATGAAAATGGAATAGTGTAGGTCAGATGGTTTCACAGGTCGGCGCAACATCGAGGGCCGAAGGGCCTGTACTGCGCTGTGATGTTCTATGTTCTATGTTCTATATCCTTTGTAAGTTGTGGTGCCCCGAACTGCTCACTGTACTCCAGGCGTGGTTTAACCAGGGCTTTGTATACCTGAAGCATGACGTCTACTCTCTTGTATTCTATTCCTCCAGATATAAAAGCCAGAATTCCATTCGACGTTTTGATTGTGATTTGTCCCTGTTCATGTCATTTTAATGATCAATGTACCGGGATACACATGTCTCTTTGTTTCCAGCTTTCTACCATTTAGGAAGTAACCTGTTCTATCCTTTTAATGTCTCATGTTGATGACCTCACATTTTCTCACATTGAAAACCATTTACCACAGTTTTGTCTATTCACTGAATCTATCAATATGTCTTTATATTTTTATCCTTCCATCTGCACTACTTACAACACTGGTCAGTAAATTACCTTCAGTTTCATAAGCTTCAAATTTAGCTAACTGTTGCATTTATCAAATTTCTTCTGAAAATCGGTACAATTTGTAGACATTGCCCTGCCCACTACTTTAGTCACCTCTTTATTTGTCAGACATGACCTAACCTTGACAAAGTCACACTGACTCCCTCTGATCAGCTGAAAATGTTCAAGGTGTTCAGTCACACTATCCTGAATGATAAGGATAATGCACTCTAACATTTCCTGACTGTGGATGTTAAGCTAACTGCTCTTTAATTCTCTGTGTTTCTGCTCTCTACTTTCTGAAATAGTGAATTGCTACACATAATTTTCTAATCTAAAGGAACAGTTCCCAAATTGAGAGAATTTTGGAAGATTATAGTTAGAACATCTGCAATCTTATCATCGAATTCCTATGGAAATTCCAGCATGTAAACCATCTGGTCCGAGGGATTTCTCACTCTTAAACACAATTATTTTCTTCATTTCTGTTATTTTGCGTGTGTTAATTTTGAGGCATGCCTGCCCCTGATTCCATATTAATTTATGAGGAATGTCTGTCATGCTGACCTCTTCATATGATGTAAATACTGAACCAAAATAATTATTCAGCTTGTCGGCCCTTTCCTTATTTTCAATGACAATATCACCACTAAATGTTTTCAAGGGACCCACATTGTTCCTCTTTTCCCCAATGTAACTGAAAGGTTTTTGTGTTGGTGTTGATATCTCTTGCATGGTTCTTTTCTGACCCACTTTTTGCAGTCTTTACTATCTGTTTTGTTACTGTTTGCTGTTATTCTATCTTTCCCAATGGCCAGGATATGTGCTTTTTTTACATTTTGTATGCTTTCTCTTTCACTTTTATGTTTCATCTTAAATCTTTAGTTGCTCATGGCTGGTAATTGGCAAGTTTGGCTTTTGGCCCTAGGGGTATAAACTGGTTCTGTATCACATTACATACTTTTTGATCATCTTCCACTGTTTTTATGTCATTTTACCCATTTACAGATTTGTCCAGTTTACTATGGACACTGTCTGTTTCATCCCATTGAGTCAGCCTCACTTAAATCTAGAATCTTAGTAACTGTTTTGTGATTCTCCATTTCAAACACTCCGTTAAACTCGATAATATTATCATCGAATGGTTATATCACGGAGGAGGCCATTTGTCCCATTGTGTCTGTGCCCGCTCTCACAAACAGAAATTCATCTAGTCCCACTCCCCCACCTTTTCTTTGTATCACTGCATTTTTTTTCTCATTCACTTCCCTTTTGAAAGCCACGATTGAATTTGCCTTCCTCATACTGAAACACTCACGGCATTTAAGAAGTATTTAGATGAGTACTTGAAACGCCATAACACACAAGGCTATGGGCCAAGTGCGGGGTAGTGGGATTAGTTTTGGGCGGGTGTTTGATGGTCGGCGTTGGCACGTTGGGCCGAAGGGCCTGTTCTGTGCTGTAAAACTCTATGACTCTACTCTCAGGCAGTGCATTCCAGATCCTAATCACACACTGTGTAAAAAGCTTTTCATTCTGTCACCATTGCTTATTTTGCCAATCACTTTAACTCAGTCTCCTCTGATTCTCGGTCCTTCCACAACAGGAACAGTTTCTCCCGATTGACTGTATCCAGACCCATCATGATATTGACTCTCCTCCTGTAAAATCATTCATTAATGGTCATTTTTAACCAACCATCGTCTATGTCCCAGAAAACATTTATTTCTGATTGTATGTCTATAATTCCTTTTGGTAGCTTTTTCTATGTGAAAGGTGCTATACAAATGCAAGTTAGTTTTTTTACTGTGTTTCTCGTTACAAAAGGAAAGGTGGGGGAATTCTAAATTGAAGAGTAAAATTAATACTCAGTTGGCAATACACCAATTGATTACAGGAATACATAGAGGTGGTGTTGTTCAAATACGACACCATTCTTTGAAAAAAGAGAAAAGAGTCTCTTTTTCATAAAAATACAGTTTATTTTGTGCACCCTGATTGATACAGACTGACAGTGTATTAATGAATCCAGTAGTTTGAGAACAAAGTTGATTCAGGACATTCAACAGAAAATACTGATTAATAGATGGAGGGATGGAGGTCACAGGTCACTTTATAAAACAGTAGTTCGGCCTTAACTGGAGGATTGTGTCCAATTCTGGGCACTGCACTTTAGGATGACTGTGGAGGATTTGGAGAGGGTGCAGAAAAAATTCATGAGAATGATTCCAGGAGTGATGTATCATGAGTTTCTTTGTGTTATCTTGAGCAACAGAGTGAGGTACATGGTTTCCATTTCCTTGAAGATGTCGAGAAGGTTTATTAACAGCTAAACTAGTACATACTGCACAGAGCAAACTATATACAGAACCTTTGTCCAGGGTGTTATCATGCAGAGTGACGATGGCTACATCACTCTTAAAACAATCATACAACATGAGGGATGGCATTTTTAAGGATAGATTGGAGAAGCTGGAATTGTTTCCCTTCGAAAAGACAAGGTTAAGAGGAGATTCGATGGAAGTGTTTAAAATCAAGACAGATAGATAGGGAGAAATTGTTCTCCTTGGCAGAGCTGTCCAGAATCAGAGGACACACATTTTAGGTGATCAGTAAAAGCACCAAAGGCGACATGAGAAAACTTTTTTTAATGCACCAAGTGGTTAAGGACCTGGAATACACAGCCTGAGAGTGTAGTGGTGGCAGATTCTATTGTGACTTTCAAAAGGGAAATGGATAAGCACCTGAAGATAAAAAAAATGTGCCTGGTTATGTGGAAAGGGTGGGTGTGAGGAACTAGCTGAGATGCTCTTGCAGGGAGCTGGCATGGGACTGGACAGGCCGAATGGCTTCCATCTGTGCCATGAAACATTCCATGATTCTATGATTCTAGAAGGTCACAGCGTTGTCACCGGTGGTCACAGGGCCTCAAAGTAGAGACATGGGGGGGTCACAGCGAATGGTTCAGCACAAGTGTTGTTCCCAGAACACAAATACACTGGAGTTTTGTATTGGACAAATGATCAAAATGTACAAGTGAAAACAATTCACTATCAGCCAGTGTGTAAGAGATTTCAGGAGGATGTTGACATTTTAGTAGGTTGGGCACAGAGAATAGAGGCAAAATACATTGCAGAATGAAATGAAAGGGATTGAGCAACTGAAAGACATGAAGCTTCTGATCTTCCATTTATACAGCACACCACATCTTCCAAAGCTGTCACAGATCTTCATTACCATTGGTTTGCTCTTGAATTGCAGTCGCTATGGTTCCTGGAGGTAAGTCTGAAAGCAAATCTGCACACAGGGTCCCACAAACAGCAATACGATAAATGCCCAGTTAAACTTGATGTGTTAACAGGTATTAACGATGACCGAGTTAAGATGTTAACAACAATGAGAGATATTTAATTATGAACACAGACTAGAGAAAGCTTGTAATGAACTAACTGGAGAAATGTTTTCACCCAAATTGGTGAATTGAAAACGATAGGGCTCACATTAAATATCATGATCATAATAACATAAGAACTAGAAGCAGGAGTAGGCAATTCAGCCCCTCGAGCCTGCTCCGCCATTCAATACGATCATGGCTGATCTCATCTCAGCCTCAATTCCACTTTCCTGCCCGTTCTCCATAACCCTTCAACCCATTACTAATTAAAAATCTGTCTATCTCCTCCTTAAATTTACTCAACGTCCCGGCATCCACCGCACTCTGGGATAGTGAATTCCACAGATTCACGACCCTTTGAGAGAAGTAATTTCTCCTCATCTCTGTTTTAAATCTGCTACCCCTTATCCTAAAACTATGACCTCTCATTCTAGATTGCCCCACCAGAGGAAACATCCTCTCAACGTCTACTTTGTCAATCCCCTTAATCATCTTTTTCCCTTAATTAGATCTCCTCTCATTCTTCTAAACTCTAGAGAGTAAAGGCCTAAACTGCTCAATCTCTCTTCATAAGACAAACCCCCCATCTCTGGAATCAATCGATTGAACCTCCTCTGAACTGCCTCAAATGCAACTACATCCCTCCTCAAGTACGGGGACCAAAACTGTACGCAATACTCCAGGTGCGGTCTCACTAACGCCTTGTACAGTTGCAGCAACACTTCCCTACTTTTATACTCTATTCCTTTAGCAATAAATGCCAAATTTCCATTTGCCTTCCTTATCACCTGCTGCACCTGCAAACTAGTTTTCTGTGATTCATGCACGAGGACACCCAGATCCCTCTGCACCAAAGCACTCTGAGATTTCTCTCCATTTAGATAATAATTTTCCAAAATATTCTTCCGACCAAAATGGATAACCTCACACTTATCCACGTTAAACTCCATCTGCCAAATTTTGGCCCATTTATCTAATCTATCCATATCCATTTGTAGATTTCTTATTTCTTTATTGCAACTTACTGTCCCACCTATTTTAGAGTTATCTGCAAATTTGACTACAGTACCTTCTAACCCCACATCCAAGTCATTTATATAGATTGTAAATGGTTGGGGCCCGAGGACCGAACACCGTGGTGAAAATCTGGTGAAATCTCACCCTCAAACTCTTTCATTCAACACTTTACTGAAAGCATGATGTGATTTAACACAAACCTAAACCATGTTTTTTCTCCACAACATTACAGCTAAAGTTAATTTCCTCTTTCAGATTTTACTTGGAAATTCCCACATTCATTTGTTCTTCCAACTACAGAAACACAGAGAAGTTAAACAAATCTTTGGGCTCAATCAGTCAGTGCGGGTGTTCATTACCACAACAGCAAACAGTTCACATGTACTCAGACTGTTTCCATATCCCCTCAATCACTTACCCACCTTGCACCTATAGGATCTTATCTTCAGCGTTAAAGTGGTTTTGGCTTCCAACACTAACCTGGAAGTTAATTTCACAGCCTGACAACTCTCTGTGCAATTCCATTTTCTGCAGCTCTGTGCAAAAAATCCATTAGATTTATTCTTGTATCCTCCTACAGCAGCTGAGGAATTTAAGTTCAGTAAATAAAAATCTAGTATCATGAAATGGTTATCGAAAAGTGAGTGGTCATTTGGACTGGTGAGCCTATGCTGACTCTGCATAAGCAATTTAGCCAGCACCATTTCTCAGTAGCCCAGCAGTCGTCTGGCTGAAATCTAAGCCGGAATTGTAAGATCGTGGACAGTACCTCTGCAATTACAGCCCTTACCTCTCTCCGAATCCCCGGGTGCATCCCATCAGGTCCTCACGAATTATCAACTTTAAGTAAGGCTTTTCGAATGCCTAATTTTTGCCAATTTTTAACCTACCACAACGTCAACTATCTCCTCTTTCACTCGGACTTTGTCAGTACCTTCTTCCTTGGCAAAGACAGATGCAAAGTGCTGATTTATTATCTCATCCATGCCGTCTACCTCCAGGCCTAGATCTCCTTTTCACTTCCTAATTGGCCCCGCTCCTCCTTTTACAACCCAGTTACTATTTCTCTGCCATGGAAGGCTTTGGGATTCCCTATGAACTTTCCATATTCAGTCTGGTTCTCATTTGTATTATCAACCTGAACTCTGTCATATGCCTCATTTATCTGTTTGAATCTATTTCCTCACCCTGTGTTACCCTACCTCACCACCTTGTGGGAATGTACCTCGAACCATCTCTTCATCAAAGGTAGCCCATTTTTACGTTACAGTTTTGCCTGCCAGTCTTTGATTCTACTTTACCCTGTCACCTTTGTGCTCGCTCTCCTACATTGGTTCCCGGTCAAGCAAAGTCTTGATTTTAAAATTTCATCCTCTGTGGCCTCGTCTTATCTCTGAAATCTCCTTCCATCCCACAACCCTCCGAGATAACTGTGCTCCTCTAACTCTGGCCTCTTTTGAATCTCTGATTTTAATCACCATTGGTGGCCGCCCCTTCAGTTACCTTGGCCCTAAGCTCTAGAATTCATTGCCTGCACCTCTCTGCCTCTCCACCTCACTTTCCTCCATTAAGGCACTCCCTAAAATCCACCTCTCGGACCAAGCTTTTGGTCACCTGACCTAATATCTCCTTATGTGGCTCAATGTCATACTTTGTTTTGTCGTGCTCCTGTGAAGCAACTTGGGATATTTTAATATGTTAAAGTCGCTATATAAATGTACGTTGTTGATGTTCAGATCTGTTACAACTCACTGAAAACGGCCATCCTCCAATTAGTTTTATGAAAATATTATCACTAACTCTTAACTGTGACTCTACTGACACTTGATCCATTTGACCCAACTCATTACTCAGAAACACATTGAGCAATGCCTCCTACCGTGTTGGGCCAGAAATGTATTCATTCAGAAAATTCTCCAGCACACAATTCAGAAACTCTTTCCCTCTCTGACCATGACACTATTACTATCCCAGCCTATATTAGGATAACAGACATCCCCCATTGTCACTATATATAGTTTAGAACATAAGAACCTAAGAAATAGGAGCTGAAGAAGGCCATTTGTCCACTCGAGCCTGCTGCGCCATTCAACAAGATCACAGAGTCAACAGAATCACTGTTACAGCACAGAAAGAGGCCATTCAGCCCATCGTGTTTGCACCAGCTGTCCAAATGAGCAATTCACCTCGTGTCACTCCCCCGCCTTCTCCCCGTAACCCTGCACACTCTTCCTTTTCAGGTAACTATCTAATTCCCTTTAGAATACCTTGATTGAACTTGTCTCCACCACACTCTCAGGCAGGGCATTCCAGACCTTAACCACTCGCTGCGTGAAGAAGTTTTTTTTTCAAGTCACCATTGGTTCTGTTGGCAATTACTTTAAATCTGTGCCTTCTTGTTCTTGATCCTTTCACAAGCGGGAAGTTTTTCCCTATCGACTCTGTCCAGGCCCCTCATGATTTTGAATACCTCTATCAAATCTCCTCTCAGCCTCCTGAGAAAAACAGTCCCAATATCTCGAATCTATCTTTGTAAATGAAGCATCTCATCCTCATCCCTAGATCCATTCTCTTGAATCTTTTCTACACTCTCTCCAAAACTTTCACATCTTTCCCAAAGTGTGGTGCTCAGAACTGGACACAATACTCCAGTTGAGGCCGTACTAGTGTTTTATACAAGTTTAACATAACCTCCTTGCTCATGTAATTTATGCCCCTATTAACAAAGCCTATGATACTGATCGCTTTATTAACCACTCTCTCACCCGTCCTGACACCATCAACGATATATGTACAAAAACACCCAGGTTCCTCTACTGCTGCCACCTTTAGAATTGTACCCATTATTTTATATTGCCTTTCCTTGTTCTTCTTACCAAAATGAATCACTTCACACTTCTCTGCATTGAACTTCATTTGCCACTTGTCCGCCCATTCCACCAACATGTCTATGTCCAAACACCGTTCTATAATATCCTCCTCACAGTTCACAATGATTCCAAGTTTTATATCATGTACAAATTTTGTAATTATGCTCTGCACACCAAAGCCTAGGTATTAATATATATCAGGAAGAGCAAGGGTCCCAACACTGATCCCTGGGGAACTCCACTACAAAACTTCCTCCAGTCCGAATAACATCCATTAACCACTGCTCTCTGTATCCTGTCACTTAGCCAATTTTGTATCCATCTTTCTACTGTTCCTTTTATTCCATGAGCTATAATCTTGCTCACAAGTCTGTTGTGTGACACTGTATCAAATGCCTTTTGGAAGTCTATGCACACCACATCAACAGCAATACCCTCATCAACCCTTTTATTTATTTATTTAGCGATAAAGCACTGAAACAGGCCCTCCGGCCCACCGAGTCTGTGCAGACCATCAACCACCCATTTCTACTAATCCTACATTTATTCCATATTCCCTACCACACCCCCACCATTCTCCTACCACCTACCTACACTAGGGGCAATTTACAATGGCCAATTTACCTATCAACCTGCAAGTCTTTGGCTGTGGGAGGAAACCGGAGCACCCGGAGGAAACCCACACAGTCACAGGGAGAACTTGCAAACTCCACACAGGCAGGATCCAGAATTAACCCAGGTCACAGGAGTTGTGAGGCTGCGGTGATAACCACTGCGCCACTGTGCCGCCCTCTCCATTACCTCTTCAATAAACTTCAGCAAGTTCGTTAAACACAATTTTCCCTGAACAAATCCATGCTGGCTTTCCTTAATTAATCTGCATTTGTCAAAGTGACAATTCATTTTGTCTGGAATTATTGTTTCTGGAAGTTTCCCCACCGCCAAGGTCAAACTGACTGGCCAGTATTTGCTGGGTTTATCTTTACACCCTTTTTTAAACAAAGGGATAATATTTGCAATTTTCCATTCCTCTAGCACCACCCTGTGTTGAAGAAGACTGGAAAATTATGACCAGTGCTTCTGCAATTTCCATTCTCACTTCCCTCATTCTCCTTCGATGCTTAACAACCTTTAAGTCCAGACAGCTGACCAATACCTCCTCCTGATCAATTTTAAATGCCCTTTCATGTTCGCTACCAGTCTCCTTTCATAGTCTCTCTTTGCCCCTCTTATTGGTTGTTTCACTTCCCCTCTGAACATTCGATATTCACCTAGTTCTCCAACTGACATGTACTTTTACATTTTACTGGCATTTTACTTTGTAAAATAAATACAAGACTGAGTGAGATTGGCCCCAGCATAATCCTTTAACAACAGGTTTTCTGGAGTATAACATCGTAGCAGAGGATGGTTTCCGAAAGGGGAAGGTTGGAAACTAAGAACATTTTTTTATCACAGAAAATTCAAATCCCAGTGGCTATTGTGGAAAATGTCAGAAAGCAAGTGTAAATTGTCAGGGTATGATTACCCTCTGATGTTGTCTGAGTCTGAACCAGTGGAAGAATAAAGTAGATATGTGGACACGGGTTACATTCTGACCAAACAGGAAACAAGGCATGTCCTTGGTATAGTCACTTCCTATAGAACTAAAGTATTTCATGAACTGGAAGCTCCTCAGTTGGAGACTGATGAAGGTTTGGATTTTTGTGTGAATTCTTGGATGAAATTTACAAACAGGCTTGCTTAGGTTTAAAGAAAAAAAGTTGAAATTTATTAAATTTAAACTCTAATTCTGATGAAGCCTACGAATAGACAACACGCCCACACAAGCATGCATACGCAATACACAGATGCAAATAGAGACAGAAAAGAGCAGAAGAAAAATAAAGTGGAAAAGCTTGAGGCAATATCTGAAGAGTTGTTGTTACAGTTCTTCGAGCTCACTGCAGAGTCCTTAATTGTATGTAGATCTTACTTTTGATTGGGGCCCAGTATTCTCCTTAAACCTTCTTCACTGTAGGAGACTTTTCCTTTTTGGAGTTCATGTGTCTTCAGTAGGTATTGGAGTTCCTGTAAATGCTGTTAGCAACTCTGGTGGGGTGTTTCTAGTGTCTGCATTTACATAGGAGGATGTGGGATCTAACTTTTCAAATTTTCTGGGGTTGGCTGACCGGCCAGTAGGTGTTTTCATCTGGGATTCCTCCCAGACGTCCTTTAACCTGCCCTCTTAGTCACTTTTTCCCCTTCTCTTTCTCAACACTGTCTACTCTTTGCTCTCAGGTCTGTGAGGAGAACTCCATTTCCTCATCAGTACCTCATTCTGTAAATAGTAACAATCAGGGACTCCATCTGCTTCACTTTCAGACTGTGCTCGCTCTCGCAATACTTGGTCGACTCGCTGAGCCTCAGCTCGGGAATATCCATTTGATTCATTCCCTGGGTCTCCTAACTTTCCAAAGAACGTCTCGGACAGACAGACCTCATGGTTATCTGCCTGCAGTGCCAATTCCGTCTCCTCTGGGGGAGCTGGTTTGATCATGGCCTGATTCATGACACATTCAGGAAAACTGCAGGGGACCGTCTCCTGCCACTGCCCTGTCTCTCTGACCTCCTGCGGTCTTTCATTCACTACTGGAGGAGGATACCACCTTCACCCCGCCAGATCATTACTAAGGAGCAAGCCAACCTTGTCCACAGGCAAACTAGGGACCATTCCAATGGTCACTGGTACCAAAACTAGGTCACACTCCAGGTGCACCCAGTGCACAGGTACAGACATACACTGCCCTCCAATACCATTCACCACCATTCTGGGGTTCACTGCACTCGCTGGGGGAAAGGTCAGGCCTTTTCCCAGTAAAAGGGATCTAGTAGTCTCTGGGAATTACTGTGGGCTTGCTTGCCCCACTCGAGGAGTATGTGGTTACTTTCCCTCCACACAATACCCTGAGAACCTTCAGGAATCCTATTAAATTTTCCTGCACTTGTCCTAGTAAATGTCCTGGGTTGCACTCTTACTGCAGTTAAAGCCCCAGTTTGTTCTGCTGTGCTTTCTATCAGGCTACCTCACGGATGTGTCCTGATTAACCCTACAGTTTCAAGCTGTCGGCTTTTAAATGCCCTGCTTTATCCTCTACATTGGGGAGACCAAGCGCAGACTGGGTGACCGCTTTGCGGAACATCTCCGCTCAGTCCGCAAGCAGGACCCTGAGCTTCCGGTTGCTTGCCATTTCAACACTCCCCCCTGCTCTCATGCTCACATCTCTGTCCTGGGATTGCTGCAGTGTTCCAGTGAACATCAACGCAAGCTCGAGGAACAGCATCTCATCTACCGATTAGGCACACTACAGCCTGCCGGACTGAACATTGAGTTCAATAATTTCAGAGCATGACAGCCCCCCACTTTACTTTCATTTTTAGTCATTTTTAGTTATTTTTTCTTCCTTTTTTTTTTACATTCCTGTTTACATTTTTTACAATCTTTTTTTCCATTTATTTCATTTCATCTTAGTTTGTTCAGTTTGCTTACCCACTGTTTTTTTCAGGTTGTTTTTCTTCAGGTTTGCACTTGCTGCTGTTCCATATTCAGTATATTCACACCTAATCTGTACTAATGCTTTGTCTTTCAACACACCATTAACATATTGTTTGCCTTTTCTCCGTGACCTTTTGGTCAGCTATGTGGCCTGGTCCAATCTGCACCTTCTTCTTTCTTGCCCAACCCCCACCTCACTTGTTTATAATCTGTGACTTTTCTAATATTTGTCAGTTCCGAAGAAGGGTCACTGACCCGAAACGTTAACTCTGCTTCTCTTTCCACAGATGCTGCCAGACCTGCTGAGTGAATCCAGCATTTCTTGTTTTTGTCCCTCTCTCTCTATCTCTCTCTCTCTCTCTATCTCTATCTCTCTCTATCTCTCTATCTCTATCTCTCTCTCTCTCTATCTCTCTCTATCTCTACCTCTCTCTCTTTATCTCTCCCATAAGAAAAATTCTTCAGCAGCCTGCAAAAGCTGACACAGATACAAAATAACAGTCAGGATAGATTTACACATTCAGCAGGGAAGCTGTTATCTGATGAAGGAGACAACATAGAAACTAACCTGTGTGTAGACATTGCCCAGCTTTATAAGGTGGAACCTCACGGCCCCCTGAACTAAACAACTGTCCAGTGAAATGAACCAGACGTCCTTCCAAGACATAAGCAGAGGGGTGACCTCATTGACCGGGGGCTGAATGGGAGGGGTTTACTTTGGTTACCTGTCCTTTGGTAATTGGACAATTGGATGGGAAGATGTCATTGAAGAAGTGATTGTTATGAGAGAGCCACCAACCAATATAAATAAAGTATATAAAGGGCAGTCAGGAAGGATAAAGCGTGGACCAAGGGAGGAGACTCTTTACGGTTGATAGCTTCAATTTAACTCCCTGATCATCCTCAAGCCCTGGAAGAGATTGTTATAGCAGGCAGCAGAGACCAGGATATTCTGTCCATCTGATACAGGACCAGTAAACCTTCACCCCTGTCACAGGTCATATGTCTACCATGTCTATTCTGATTATGTGTTGCATTTGAACTATCGCTTCTCAATAAACCACTTTAAAAATTTAAACTGAACTCTTTGTTCAACTCTTTGAGCCATTTGTTACCCCTGATCAAATCTTACAAGGGATTCAGGGGTGGGGACTTTTTTTTATTTGTTTATGGGATGTGAGCATCATTAGCAAGGGCAGCATCTGTTACCTATCCCTAATTGCCCTTGAGAAGGTGGTGGTGAGCTGTCTTCTGACCACTGTAGTCCATGTGGTGTAGGTACATCCACAGTGCTGTTATAGAGAGAGGTCCAGGATTTTGACTGAGCCACACTGCAGGAACAGTGAACTTGTACCAAGTCTGAATGGTGTGTGACTTGGAGTAGAGGCCTGCTACCTGACCTAAACCCGACAGGACCCGACAACATGTGTTGGGTTCGGGTCGGGTCGGGACCATCTTCTGCGTACGGCTTTCGGGTTCAGGTCGGGTTCTTTTATCCTGACCTGAGCAGACCTCTAAATTGGAGGGAACTTGCTGGTGGTGGTGTTTCCATAGTTCTGTTGCACTTGTTCTTCTAGGTGGTAGAGATCGTGGGTTTGGAAGGTGCTGTTAAAGGAGACATGGCGAAATGCTGAAGTGCATCTTCTGGATGGCAAATGAAAAGACACACGACTGTAACATGTTGAACTGTTTACCTATACCAGATCATTCAGTGGGGCAGAATGGTGTTGGTAGTCTCCCTGACGGGTGGTGGTGATCTCTTCGGTCTTCAGCCTTCTTGAGCTAACCAAAGTGTTCGGCAGTCGTCAACATAGACTCGAGTTCAGGAAGCTCTCCTTCTCTCCTTCTGTTCAAAGAAGATCAAAGATTTCCCTCCCAAGCACCTGTTGGGGAGGTGGTTAAATACAAATAATAAAAAAAATCTGTAATTTAAAAAAAGCTAGTCTAATGGTGTCCGTGAAACTATTGTTAATTGTTGTAAAAGCCCATCTAGTTCACTAATGTCCTTTAGTGAAGGAAATCTGCTGTCCTTATGTGGTCTGGCCTACATGTGACTCCTGGCCTGCAGCAATGTGGTTGACTCTTAAATACCCTCTGAAATGGCTCAGCAAGCTACGAAGTTAAGGGCGGTTCGGGATTTCAATAAATGCTGGCCTCGCCAGTGATGCCCACATCCTATGAATGAATCAATAAAAAAAACTTTATTTCTAGAGGTTGGTGAGTGTCCCAAGTCAATCATTTGCTCGATTCCAATTGCCCAGTCACCAAGGGACAGGTACTCATAGGAACAAAGGAGCAGGAGTAGGCCACTCGGCCCTTCGAGCCTGCTCCGCCATTCAATACGATCATGGCTGATCTGATTGTGATCTCAACTACACTTTCCTGTCTGACCCGCATAACCCTTGACTCCCTGTGTATAGAAACATAGGAACAGGAGTTACTCAAAGTAAACGCCTCCTCTATTCATCAATATGCTCCTGAAGTCAGCTTCCAGCTTATCTCATGCTTGGTAATATTTGTTAACTTCTATCAGATACTTTTCTAAAGCGGGTATGAGGCTCCATCTTATCAGCTTTAGGAACGTCTTGCTTCAGAGCCTGTGCTCGAATCATTCCCTCAGCAGAGATAATAGACCTGCATTGTCCTGTGTCTGTCAGCCTGGCACACTGCGATCGAATCTTTCTTAATAAGAGAGAGAGAGAGAGAGAACTATTTCTGTAATATTCAATTCATTTTCATAAGATTCTATAATGTTATGAGAAAGACATTCTGTATAGTGCCAATCCAGCAGGCTACTTTGTCCCGAATGGTGTTGAGCTTCTAGAATACTGTTGAGCTTCACCCATCCAGGCAACCATCACATTCCTGACTCATTCCTTGTAGATGGTGGACAGGCTTTAGGGAGTCGGGAAGTGAGTTACTCACCACAGAATTCCCAGCCTCTGACCTGCTCTTGTACCCATGGTATTTATAAGGTTGGTCCAGTTAAGTTTCTGGTCAATGGTAATCACACAATGTCGAATAGAACTGAAGCTAGGAGGTGGAGAAATGCTTCAGGGATTGGGCAATGGATTCAGTGGTTTGGAAATTGACCCAGGAGTTGGGATTGGGGCTAGGGCAGGGGTCTGCAACCTGCAGCTTCTGAACTGCATGTGGCTCATTGAGGACTCATGTGCTGCTCCTGACCTTGATCAATCAAACAGAGTTTGATGGTAATTAAATGGCTTGTTTCTTTTTTTAAACATTTATTCACAGGATCACAGAATCACAGAATAATACAGTGCAGAAGAGGCCCTTCAGCCCATCGAGTCTGCACCAATGCATTAAAACACCTGACCTGTCTACCTAATCCCATTTGCCAGCACTTGGCCCCTAGCCTTGAATGTTATAACGTACCAAGTGCTCATCCAGGTACTTTTTAAAGGATGTGAGGCAACCCGCCTCTACCACCCTCCCCGGCAGGGCATTCCAGACCGTCACCACCCTCTGGGTAAAAAAGTTCTTCCTCAAATCCCCCTTAAACCTCCCGCCCCTCACCTTAAACTTGTGACCCCTCGTAACTGATCCTTCAACTAAGGGGAACAGCTGCTCCCTATCCACCCTGTCCATGCCCCTCATAATCTTGTACACCTCGATCAGGTCACCCCTCAGTCTTCTCTACTCCAGTGAAAACAACCCAAGACTATCCAACCTCTCGTCATAGCTTAAATGTTCCATCCCAGGCAACATCCTGGTGAATCGCCTCTGCACCCCCTCCAATGCAATCACATCCTTCCTAGAATGTGGTGACCAGAATTGCACACAGTACTCCAGTTGTGGCCGTACCAAAGTTCTGTGCAACTCCAACATGACCTCCCTGCTTTTGTAATCTATGCCTCGACTGATAAAGGCAAGTGTCCCATATGCCTTTTTCACCACCCTATTAACCTGCCCTTCTGCATTCAGAGATCTATGGACAAACACGCCAAGGTCCCTTTGTTCCTCGGAACTTCCCAGTGTCAGGCCATTCCCTCACTTTCTGTTTACAGGGTTCATTGATGTCCCCAAATAATTTGAGGCTGAAGTAGTAACACTGGTTAAGAGCTGAACAGGGACCTCATAAGTTATCAAAGTTCTTGCCTGCAGCAACCATTCATCTGCATTGTGATTGGCAGAGCAACAAATTCCATTGTCTGCTCATAATTCAGGGGAAGGAAACCAATCAGCAAGTAGATCACTCTCCATGTGATCAGAGGATGTGAACAGGCTTTTCTGCGTGGTAAACCCCCAAGGGGATAGTAGCATAGTGGGAATGTTACTGGACTAATAAACTAGCAGCCTTGACTAATGTTCTGGAGATAGAACATAGAACATAGAACATTACAGCGCAGTACAGGCCCTTCAGCCCTCGATGTTGCGCCGACCTGTGAAACCATCTGACCTACACTATTCCATTTTCATCCATATGTCTATCCAATGACCACTTAAATGCCCTTAAAGTTGGCGAGTCTACTACTGTTGCAGGCAGGGCGTTCCACGCCCCTACTACTCTCTGTGTAAAGAAACTACCTCTGACATCTGTCCTATATCTATCACCCCTCAACTTAAAGCTATGTCCCCTCGTGTTTGCCATCACCATCCGAGGAAAAAGGCTCTCACTATCCACCCTGTCCAACCCTCTGATTATCTTATATGTCTCTATTAAGTCACCTCTCCTCCTCCTTCTCACTAACGAAAACAACCTCAAGTCCCTCAGCCTTTCCTCGTAAGACCTTCCCTCCATACCAGGCAACATCCTAGTAAATCTCCTCTGCACCTTTTCCAAAGCTTCCACATCCTTCCTATAATGCGGTGACCAGAACTGCACGCAATACTCCAGGTGCGGCCGCACCAGAGTTCTGTACAGCTGCAGCATGACCTCGTGGCTCCTAAACTCGATCCCCCTACTAATAAAAGCTAACACACCAGATGCCTTCTTAACAGCTCTATTAACCTGGGTGGCAACTTTCAGGGATTTATGTACCTGGACACCAAGATCTCTCTGCTCATCTACACTACCAAGAATCTTCCCATTAGCCCAGTATTCTGCAATCCTGTTACTCCTTCCGAAGTGAATCACCTCACACTTTTCTGCATTAAACTCCATTTGCCATCTCTCAGCCCAGCTCTGCAGCCTATCTATGTCCCTCTGTACCCTACAACATCCTTCGGCACTATCCACAACTCCACCGACCTTCGTGTCATCCGCAAATTTACTAACCCACCCTTCTACACCCTCATCCAGGTCATTTATAAAAATGACAAACAGCAGTGGCCCCAAAACAGATCCTTGCGGTACACCACTCGAAACTATACTCCAGGATGAACATTTACCATCAACCACCACCCTCTGTCTTCTTTCAGCTAGCCAATTTCTGATCCAAAGCACTAATTCACCTTCAATCCCATACTTCTGTATTTTCTGCAATAGCCTACCGTGGGGAACTTTATCAAACGCCTTACTGAAATCCATATACACCACATCCACGGCTTTACCCTCATCCACCTGTTTGGTCACCTTGTCAAAAAAACTCAATAAGGTTTGTGAGGCACGACCTACCCTTCACAAAACCGTGCTGACTATCTCTAATGATCTTATTCTTTTCAAGATGATTATAAATCCTATCTCTTATAACCTTTTCCAACATTTTACCCACAACCGAAGTAAGGCTCACAGGTCTATAATTACCAGGGCTGTCTCTACTCCCCTTCTTGAACAAGGGGACAACATTTGCTATCCTCCAGTCTTCCGGCACTATTCCTGTCGACAATGACGACATAAAAATCAAGGACAAAGGCTCTGCAATCTCCTCCCTGGCTTCCCAGAGAATCCTAGGATAAATCCCATCTGGCCCAGGGGACTTATCTATTTTCACACTTTCCAAAATTGCTAACACCTCCTCCTTGTGAACCTCAATCCCATCTAGCCTAGTAGTCTGTATCTCAGTATTCTCCTCGACAACATTTTCTTTCTCTGCTGTAAATACTGACGAAAAATATTCATTTAGCACTTCCCCTATCTCCTCCGATTCCACACACAACTTCCCACTACTATCCTTGATTGGCCCTAACCTATCTCTAGTCATTCGTTTATTCCTGATATACCTATAGAAAGCCTTCGGGTTTTCTTTGATCCTATCCACCAATGACTTCTTGTGTCCTCTCCTTGCTCTTCTTATCTCTCACTTTAGATCCTTCCTGGCTAGCTCAAGCGTCCTAACTGAGCCTTCACGTCTGATCCTAACATAAGCCTTCTTCTTCCTCTTGACAAGCTCTTCAACTTCTTTAGTAAACCACGGCTCCCTCGCTCGACAGCTTCCTCCCTGCCTCACAGGTACATACTTATCAAGGACACGCAGTAGCTGCTCCTTGAATAAGCTCCACATTTCGATTGTGCCCATCCCCTGCAGTTTCCTTCCCCATCCTACGCATCCTAAATCTTGCCTAATCGCATCATAATTTCCTTTCCCCCAGCTATAATTCTTGCCCTGCTGTATATGCCTGTCCCTGCCCATCGCTAAGGTAAACCTAACCGAATTGTGATCACTATCACCAAAGTGCTCACCAACTTCTAAATCTAACACCTGGCCGGGTTCATTACCCAGTACCAAATTCAATGTGGCATCGCCCCTGGTTGGCCTGTCTACATACTGTGTCAGAAAACCCTCCTGCACACACTGGACAAAAACAGACCCATCTAAAGTACTCGAACTATAGAATTTCCAGTCAATATTTGGAAAGTTAAAGTCCCCCATAACCACTACCCTGTTACTTTCGCTCCTGTCAAGAATCATCTTTGCTATCCTTTCCTCCACATCTCTGGAACTATTTGGAGGTCTATAGAAAACTCCCAACAGGGTGACCTCTCCTCTCCTGTTTCTAACCTCGGCCCAGACTACCTCAGTAGACAAGTCCTCAAACGTCCTTTCTGCCGCTGTAATACTTTCCTTGACTAACAATGCTACACCCTCCCCCCCCTTTTACCATCTTCTCTGTTCTTAGTGAAACATCTAAATCCCGGAACCCGCAACATCCATTCCTGTCCCTGCTCTACCCATGTCTCTGAAATGGCCACAACATCGAGATCCCAGGTACCAACCCATGCTGCAAGCTCACCCACCTTATTCCGGATGCTCCTGGCGTTGAAGTAGACACATTTTAAACCAAGCTCTTGCTTGCCAGTGCCCTCTTGTGTCCTCATAACCTTATCCCTGACCTCACTACTCTCAACATCCTGCACACTGGAACTACAATTTAGGTTCTCATCCCCGTGCTGAATTAGTTTAAACCCCCCAGAAGAGCACCAGCAAATCTCCCCCCCAGGATATTGGTATCCCTCTGGTTCAGGTGAAGACCATCCTGTTTGTAGAGGTCCCACCTACCCCAGAAAGAGCCCCAATTATCCAGTAAACCAAAACCCTCCCTCATACACCATCCCTGCAGCCACGTGTTCAACTCCTCTCTCTCCCTATTCCTCACTTCGCTAGCACGTGGCACGGGCAACAACCCAGAGATAACAACTCTATTTGTTCTCTCCCTAAGCTTCCACCCTAGCTCCCTGAATTTCTGCCTTAAATCCCCATCTCTCTTCCTACCTATGTCGTTGGTGCCTATGTGTACCACGACTTGGGGCTGCTCCCCCTCCCCCTTGAGGATCCCAAAAACACGATCCGAGACATCACGTACCCTGGCACCTGGGAGGCAACACACCAACCGTGAGTCTCTCTCGTTCCCACAAAACCTCCTATCTGTTCCCCTAACTATGGAGTCCCCAATGACTAATGCTCTGCTCCTCTTACCCCTTCCCTTCTGAGCAACAGGGACAGACTCTGCGCCAGAGACCTGTATCCCATTGCCTACCCCTGGTAAGTCGTCTCCCCCAACAGTATCCAAAACGGTATACCTGTTGTTGAGGGAAACGGCCACAGGGGATCCCTGCTGGTTCCCTCTCCTTCCCCTGATGGTAACCCATCTACCTTCTTCTTTTACCTGAGGTGTGACTGCCTCCCGATAACTCCTCTCAATAATCCCCTCCGCCTCCCGAATGATCCGAAGTTCCTCCAGCTCCAGCTCCAGTTCCCTAACGCGGTCCTCGAGGAGCTGGAGCTGGGTGCACTTCCCACAGATGCAGTCAGCAGGGACACCCTTGGCGACCCTTACCTCCCACATTCTGCAGGAGGAACATTCAACTGCCTTAACCTCCATTTCCACTATTCTAAATTCCCAAGTTTTTAACCAATCACACGATAAAACAAGAAGAGGAATAGAAAAAGCCTTACCTTACCTACACACAACCACGTCCTTTTTTTGGTAAGAGGAGGAGGGCGGGTGGGAGACACTACAAGAGTAGTGTCTCGGGTTCAGAAACAGCCCAAATATATATATGTTTCTACTTACCCAGCAGTCCCTGCTCCACCGAAACTCCCGATGAAATTGACTTCCCAGCTGTTCACTCCTCGCTCGCAATGCCTGTGCTCCTGGAAAAGCTGCACAACGAAAAGGTAAGAGAATTTACACAGCCCAAACATATAGGTTTCTACTTACCCAGCAGTCCCTGCTCCACCGAAACTACCGATGAAATTGACTTCCCAGCTGTTCACTCCTCGCTCGCAATGCCTGTGCTCCTGGAAAAGCTGCACAACGAAAAGCATATAAGTTCAAATCATCCATGAAAGACGGGGGAACTTAAATTCAATTAATTAATAAATCTGGAATAAAATACAATTCTTCTTACTAGTGATCATGAAACTACTAGACTGTTGCAAAAACATATCTGGTTCACTAATGGCCTGCAGAAGAGGAGATCTGCCATCCTTATCCAGTCTGTCCTATGGGGGACTCCAGACCCACAGCAATGTGCTTGACCCTTAAGCATCCATTAAATGGTCTAGCAAGCCACTCAGTTGTATCACACCACTACAGAAAAGTCTGGGCACTGGAAACAACAAAGGTACATCCTGCCCAGTGGACCCTGCAAAGTTCTCATTACTAACATCTGGGGACATGTGCCTGACATAGTCATACTGACTGAATCATACCTTACAGATAGTGCCAGACTCCTCTATCATCATCCCTGGATATCACCTGTCTCACTGACAAGATGAGCCCACCGATGATATACATCTGGGAGGATGTGGCTCTGGTAGTCCCCAACATTGAGTGTGGGTCCAATGAAATCTCATGTCATCAGGTCAAACACGGGTTAGGAAACCTCCTGCTACTTACCACCAAGTGCCCTCCCTCAGCTGATGTATCAATGCTTCTCCATGTTGGGCATAGTATGTGCTCTGCTTGGGGGGGTTTCAGCGTCCATCACTTTCAATAGTTTAGTAGCACCATTACAGACTGAACTGGCCAAGTGTCGAATGACATATTGGCCTGTTGGAGGATGTGAACTGGCTGCATAGGGGCCCTGGCGTGTCCTGAACATGGTGAAAATACAACACAGGCCATTTGCATGCAAAGTAGCAGGTCATCCCACAACCAACATCAAATCAAAACTCTGCATTCTGACAACATCCAGTCGTGAATAGTGGTGGACAAATAAACAACCACAGGAAGAGGAGGCCACAAAAATATGGCCATCCTCAATGATGGGGAAGCCCAGCACGTCAGTGCAAAAGCATTTGCGACAATCTAGAGCCAGAAGTGCCGAGTGGATGATCCATCTCAGCCACCTCCTGAGGTCCCCAGCAGCACAGATGTCAGTCTTCAGCCACTTCGATTCACTGCATTTGATACTCGGAAATTGTTGAAGGCACTGGATACTGCAAAGGCTATGGGCCATGACAACATCCTGGCTGTAGTACTGAAGACCTGTATTCCAGAACTAGACATGCCCCTAGCCAAGCTGTTCCAGTACAATGACCACACTGGCATCTACCCGACAATGTGGAAAATTGCCCACGTATGTTCTGGCCACAAAAAGCAGAACAAGTCCAATCTGGCCAAATACCACTCCATCAGACTACTCTCGATCATCAGCAAAGTGATGGAAGGTGTCATTGACAGTGCTATCAAGCAGCACTTGCTCAGCAATAGTCTGCTCCCCGATGCTCAGTTGGGTTCTACCAGGGCCACTCAGCTCCACACCTCTTTACAGCATTGCCACAAAAATGAATAAAAGAGCTGAATTCCAGAGGAGAGGGGAGAGTGCCTGCCCTTGACATCAAAGAAGCATTTGACCAAGTGTGGCGTCAAGAAGTACCAGCAAAATTGAAGTAAATGGGGAAAAGGGGGGAAGTGCTCCACTGGTTGGAGTCATATCTAGCACAAAGGAAGATGTTGTGGTTGTTGGAAGCCAATCATCTCAGTCTCAGGACATCACTGCAGGAGGTTATCAGGGTAGTGTCCTCGGCCCAACCATCTGCAGCTGCTTCATCAATGAACTTCCTTACATCATAAGGTCAGAAGTGGGGATGTTCGCTGATGATTGCACAATGTTCAGTATCATTCATAACTCCTCAGATACTGAAGCAGTTTGTGACCACATGCAGCAAGACCTAGACAACATTCAGACTTGGGCTGCTAAATGGCAAGTAACATTCGCAACACACAAGCAGCAGGCAATGACCATCTCCAACAAGAGACAATCGAACCATCTCCCCTTAACACTCAACAACATTGCCATAGCTAAAGCTCCCACCAGCAATATCCTAGGGGTCACCATTGACCAGAAACTGAACTGGAACAGGCACATAAAAACAGTGGCTACAAGTGCAGGCTAGAAGCTGGGAATTCTGTGGCAAGCAACTCTTCTCCTGACTCCGCGAAGTCTGTCCACCGTCAACCAGGCACAGGTCAGGTGTGTAATGGAATACTCGCCACTTAGCTGGTTGAGTGAGCTTCAACAGCACTCAAGACACTCAGCACAATCCAGGACAAAGCAGCCCTCTTGACTGGCAACCCATCCAACACCTTAAACATTCACTCCTTCCACCACTGGTGCACAGTGGCAGCAGTGTGTACCATCTACAAGATGCATTGCAGCAACTCACCAAGGCCCCTTCGACAGCACCTTCCAAACGCATGACATTTGCCACCTAGAAGAGCAAGGGCAGCAGACACATGGGAACACCACCATCTGCAAGATTCCCTCCAAGTCACACACCATCCTGGAACTATATCCCTGTTCCATCACCGTCACTGGGTCAAAGTCCTGGAACTCCCTTCCTAACAGCACTGTGGGTCAACCCACCTCACATGGACAGCAGATGTTCAAGAAGGTCGTTCACCTTCTCAAGGGCAATTAGGGATGGACAATAAATGCTGACCTTGCCAGCAATGTTCACATCCCAAGGATAAATAACAAGTTGCTTCAGCCTCAAATCTAATGTGCACAACACAGAGAAACAAACACATCATCCAAACCGCTGTTCAGAATGCTCGCTTCCTAACTTTACAGAGGATTGCTACACCAATGTCTTCCTGTACTCACTCTCGCAACACTTCCAACAGAAACCTGGACGACAATCCAACCATTAACATTCCACTCTCAGGCAATTATACACTTAACCTGTTCTGCATGGACAGAATGTGATTAAATTCAAATTAACCCTTGGCACAAACACAAGGGCTAGTGTCAAGGCTGTTCACAAAGAGCAAAACCATGTTGACTGAAAATGAAACTGTTACTCAAGCACAACAATAGAGTTATAGTAAATGAGACTGTTCATTCAGTTCAACACCAGAGTTATTGCAAATGAGACTGTTCATCCATCTCAACACTAAAGTTATCGTAAATGAGACTGTTCATCCAGTTCAATACGAGAGTTATTGTAAATGAGATTGTTCATCCAGCTCAGCACTAGAGTTATTGTAAATGAGACTGTTCATCCAGCTCAACAATCGAGTTATTGTAAATGAGATTTTTCATCCAGCTCAACACTAGAGTTATTGCAAATGGGACTGTTCATCCAGCTCAACACGAGAGTTATTGTAAATGAGATTGTTCATCCAGCTCAGCACTAGAGTTATTGTAAATGAGACTGTTCATCTAGCTCAACACGAGAGTTATTGTAAATGAGATTGTTCATCCAGCTCAGCACGAGAGTTATTGTAAATGAGACTGTTCATCCAGCTCAACACTAGAGTTATTGCAAATGGGATTGTTCATCCAGCTCAACACGAGAGTTATTGTAAAAGAGACTGTTCATCTCGCTCAACACGACAGTTATTGCAAATGAGACTGTTCATCCAGCTCAACACTAGAGTTATTGCAAATGGGACTGTTCATCCAGCTCAACACGAGAGTTATTGTAAATGAGACTGTTCATCCAGTTCAACACTAGAGTTATTGTAAATGAGACTGCTCATCCAGCTGAACACTAGGGTTATGGTAAAAGAGACTGTTCATCCAGTTCAACACTAGAGTTATTGTAAATGAGACTGTTCATCCAGCTCAACACGAGAGTTATTGTAAATGAGACTGTTCATCCAGTTCAACATGAGAGTTATTGTAAATGAGACTGTTCATCCAGCTCAACACGAGAGTTATTGCAAATGAGACTGTTCATCCAGTACAACACCAGAGTTATTGTAAATGAGACTGTTCATCCAGCTCAACACTAGAGTTATTGTAATTGAGACTGTTCATCCAGTTCAACACTAGAGTTATTGTAAATGAGACTGTTCATCCAGCTCAACACTAGAGTTATTGCAAATGGGACTATTCATCCAGCTCAACACGAGAGTTATGGTAAATGAGATTGTTCATCCAGCTCAGCACTAGAGTTATTGTAAATGAGACTGTTCATCCGGCTCAACACGAGAGTTATTGTAAATGAGATTGTTCATCCAGCTCAGCACTAGAGTTACTGTAAATGAGACTGTTCATCCAGCTCAACACTCGAGTTATTGCAAATGGGACTGTTCATCCAGCTCAACTCGAGAGTTATTGGAAATGAGATTGTTCATCCAGCTCAGCACTAGAGTTATTGTAAATGAGACTGTTCATCCAGCTCAACACCGGAGTTATTGTAAATGAGAATGTTCATCCAGTTCAACACTAGAGTTATTGTAAATGAGACTGTTCATCCATCTCAACACTAGGGTTATGGTAAAAGAGACTGTTCATCCAGTTCAACACTAGAGTTATTGTAAATGAGATTGTTCATCCAGCTCAGTGCTAGAGTTATTGCAAATGGGACTGTTCATCCAGCTCAACACTAGAGTTATTGTAAATGAGACTGTTCATCCAGTTCAACACTAGAGTTATGGTAAAAGAGACTGTTCATCCAGTTCAACACTAGAGTAATTGTAAATGAGACTGTTCATCCAGCTCAACACGAGAGTTATTGTAAATGAGACTGTTCATCCAGCTCAACACGAGAGTTATTGCAAATGAGACTGTTCATCCAGTTCAACACCAGAGTTATTGTAAATGAGACGGTTCATCCAGTTCAACACTAGAGTTATTGTAGATGAGACTGTTCATCCAGCTGAACACTAGGGTTATGGGAAAAGAGACTGTTCATCCAGCTCAACACTAGAGTTATTGTAAATGAGATTGTTCATCCAGCTCAACACTAGAGTTATTGTAAATGAGACTGTTCATCCAGCTGAACACGAGGGTTATGGTAAAAGAGACTGTTTATCCAGTTCAACACTGGAGTTATTGTAAATGAGACTGTTCATCCAGCTCAACACGAGAGTTATTGTAAATGAGGCTGTTCATCCAGCTGAACACGAGGGTTATGGTAAAAGAGACTGTTCATCCAGTTCAACACTGGAGTTATTGTAAATGAGACTGTTCATCCAGTTCAACACTAGAGTTATTGTAAATGAGACTGTTCATCCAGCTGAACACGAGGGTTATTGTAAATGAGACTGTTCATCCAGTTCAACACTAGTGTTATTGTAAATGAGACGTTTCATCCAGCTCAACACTAGAGTTATTGTAAATGAGACTTTTCATCCAGCTCAACACTAGAGTTATTGTAAATGAGACTGGTCATCCAGTTCAAAACTAGAGTTATAGTAAATGAGACTGTTCATTCATATCAACACTAGAGTTACTGTACATGAGACTGATCATCCAGTTCAACTCTGGAGTTATTGAAAATGAGACTGTTCATCCAGTTCAACTCTAGAGTTCTTGAAAATGAGACTGTTCATCCAGCTCAACACTAGAGTTATTGTAAATGAGACTGTTCATCCAGTTCAACACTAGAGTTATTGAAAATGAGACTGTTCATCCAGTTCAACACTAGAGTTATTGTAAATGAGACTGTTCATTAAGTTCAACACCAGAGTTATTGTAAATGAGACTGTTCATCCAGTTCAACACAAGAGTTATTGCAAATGGGACTGTTCATCCAGTTCAACACTAGAGTTATTGTAAATGAGACTGTTCATCCATCTCAACACTAGAGTTATTGTAACTGAGACTGTTCATCCAGCTCAACACTAGAGTTATTGTAAATGAGACTGGTCATCCAGGTCAACACTAGAGTTATTGTAAATGAGACTGTTCATCCATCTCAACACTAGAGTTATTGTAAATGAGACTGTTCATCCAGCTCAACACGAGAGTTATTGTAAATGAGACTGTTCATCCAGTTCAACACTAGAGATATTGAAAATGAGACTGTTCATCCAGCTCAACACTAGAGTTATTGTAAATGAGACTGTTCATCAAGTTCAACACTAGAGTTATTGCAAATGAGACTGTTCATTCAGTTCAACACTAGAGTTATTGTAAATGAGACTGTTCATCCAGTTCAACACGAGAGTTATTGTAAATGAGACTGTTCATCCAGTTCAACACTAGAGTTATTGTAAATGAGACTGTTCATCCAGCTGAACACGAGGGTTATTGTAAATGAGACTGTTCATCCAGCTCAACACTAGAGTTATTGTAAATGAGACTGTTCATTCAGTTCAACACTAGAGTTATTGTAAATGAGACTGTTCATCCAGTTTAACACTAGAGTTATTGCAAATGGGACTGTTCATCCAGTTCAACACGAGAGTTATTGCAAATGAGACTGTTCATCCAGTTCAACACTAGAGTTATTGTAAATGAGACTGTTCATCCATCTCAACACTAGAGTTATTGTAAATGAGACTGTTCATCCAGCTCAACACTAGAGTTATTGTAAATGAGACTGGTCATCCAGTTCAACACTAGAGTAATTGTAAATGAGACTGTTCATCCATCTCAACACTAGAGTCATTGTAAATGAGACTGTTCATCCATCTCAACACTAGAGTTATTGTAGATGAGACTGTTCATCCAGCTCAACACTAGAGTTATTGTAAATGAGACTGTTCATCAAGTTCAACACTAGAGTTATTGCAAATGAGACTGTTCATTCAGTTCAACACCAGAGTTATTGTAAATGAGACTGTTCATCCAGTTCAACACGAGAGTTATTGTAAATGAGACTGTTCATCCAGTTCAACACGAGAGTTATTGTAAATGAGACTGTTCATCCAGTTCAACACTAGAGTTATTGAAAATGAGACTGTTCATCCAGCTGAACACGAGGGTTATTGTAAATGAGACTGTTTATCCAGCTCAACACTAGAGTTATTGCAAATGAGACTGTTCATTCAGTTCAACACTAGAGTTATTGTAAATGAGACTGTTCATCCAATTCAACACGAGTGTTATTGTAAATGAGACTGTTCATCCAGTTCAACACTAGAGTTATTGTAAATGAGACTGTTCATCCAGCTGAACACGAGGGTTATTGTAAATGAGACTGTTCATCCAGCTCAACACTAGAGTTATTGTAAATGAGACTGGTCATCCAGTTCAACACTAGAGTTATAGCAAATGAGACTGTTCATTCATCTCAACACCAGAGTTACTGTACATGAGACTGATCATCCAGTTCAACACTGGAGTTATTGAAAATGAGACTGTTCATCCAGTTCAACTCGAGAGTTATTGAAAATGAGACTGTTCATCCAGCTCAACACGAGAGTTATTGTAAATGAGACTGTTCATCCAGTTCAACACTAGAGTTATTGAAAATGAGACTGTTCATCCAGCTCAACACTAGAGTTATTGTAAATGAGACTGTTCATCAAGTTCAAAACCAGAGTTATTGTAAATGAGACTGTTCATCCAGTTCAACACTAGAGTTATTGTAAATGAGACTGCTCATTCAGTTCAGCACTAGAGTTATTGTACATGAGACTGTTCATCCAGTTCCACACGACAGTTATTGTAAATGAGACTGTTCATCCAGTTCAAAACCAGAGATATTGTAAATGAGACTGCTCATCCAGTTCAACACTAGAGTTATTGTAAATGAGACTGTTCATCCAGTTCAACACAAGAGTTATTGTAAATGAGACTTTTCATCCAGCTCAACACGAGAGTTATTGTAAATGAGACTGTTCATCTAGTTCAACACTAGATTTATTGTAAATGAGACTGTTCATCCAGTTCAACACGAGAGTTATTGTAAATGAGACTGTTCATCCAGTTCAACACTAGAGTTATTGTAAATGAGACTGTTCATCCATCTCAACACTAGAGTTATTGTAAATGAGACTGTTCATCCAGCTCAACACTAGAGTTATTGTAAATGAGACTGGTCATCCAGTTCAACACTAGAGTTATTGTAAATGAGACTGTTCATCCATCTCAACACTAGAGTTATTGTAAATGAGACTGTTCATCCATCTCAACACTAGAGTTATTGTAAATGAGACTGTTCATCCAGCTCAACACAAGAGTTATTGTAAATGAGACTGGTCATTCAGTTCAACACTAGAGTTATAGTAAATGAGACTGTTCATCCATCTCAACACTAGAGTTATGGTAAATGAGACTGTTCATCCATCTCAACACTAGAGTTATTGTAAATGAGACTGTTCATCCAGCTCAACACGAGAGTTATTGTAAATGAGACTGTTCATCCAGTTCAACACTGGAGTTATTGAAAATGAGACTGTTCATCCTGCTCAACACTAGAGTTATTGTAAATGAGACTGTTCATCCAGTTCAACACTAGAGTTATTGAAAATGAGACTGTTCATCCAGTTCAACACTAGAGTTATTGTAAATGAGACTGTTCATTAAGTTCAACACCAGAGTTATTGTAAATGAGACTGTTCATCCAGTTCAACACAAGAGTTATTGCAAATGGGACTGTTCATCCAGTTCAACACTAGAGTTATTGTAAATGAGACTGTTCATCCATCTCAACACTAGAGTTATTGTAACTGAGACTGTTCATCCAGCTCAACACTAGAGTTATTGTAAATGAGACTGGTCATCCAGGTCAACACTAGAGTTATTGTAAATGAGACTGTTCATCCATCTCAACACTAGAGTTATTGTAAATGAGACTGTTCATCCAGCTCAACACGAGAGTTATTGTAAATGAGACTGTTCATCCAGTTCAACACTAGAGATATTGAAAATGAGACTGTTCATCCAGCTCAACACTAGAGTTATTGTAAATGAGACTGTTCATCAAGTTCAACACTAGAGTTATTGCAAATGAGACTGTTCATTCAGTTCAACACTAGAGTTATTGTAAATGAGACTGTTCATCCAGTTCAACACGAGAGTTATTGAAAATGAGACTGTTCATCCAGTTCAACTCTAGAGTTCTTGAAAATGAGACTGTTCATCCAGCTCAACACTAGAGTTATTGTAAATGAGACTGTTCATCCAGTTCAACACTAGAGTTATTGAAAATGAGACTGTTCATCCAGTTCAACACTAGAGTTATTGTAAATGAGACTGTTCATTAAGTTCAACACCAGAGTTATTGTAAATGAGACTGTTCATCCAGTTCAACACAAGAGTTATTGCAAATGGGACTGTTCATCCAGTTCAACACTAGAGTTATTGTAAATGAGACTGTTCATCCATCTCAACACTAGAGTTATTGTAACTGAGACTGTTCATCCAGCTCAACACTAGAGTTATTGTAAATGAGACTGGTCATCCAGGTCAACACTAGAGTTATTGTAAATGAGACTGTTCATCCATCTCAACACTAGAGTTATTGTAAATGAGACTGTTCATCCAGCTCAACACGAGAGTTATTGTAAATGAGACTGTTCATCCAGTTCAACACTAGAGATATTGAAAATGAGACTGTTCATCCAGCTCAACACTAGAGTTATTGTAAATGAGACTGTTCATCAAGTTCAACACTAGAGTTATTGCAAATGAGACTGTTCATTCAGTTCAACACTAGAGTTATTGTAAATGAGACTGTTCATCCAGTTCAACACGAGAGTTATTGTAAATGAGACTGTTCATCCAGTTCAACACTAGAGTTATTGTAAATGAGACTGTTCATCCAGCTGAACACGAGGGTTATTGTAAATGAGACTGTTCATCCAGCTCAACACTAGAGTTATTGTAAATGAGACTGTTCATTCAGTTCAACACGAGAGTTATTGTAAATGAGACTGTTCATCCAGTTTAACACTAGAGTTATTGCAAATGGGACTGTTCATCCAGTTCAACACGAGAGTTATTGCAAATGAGACTGTTCATCCAGTTCAACACTAGAGTTATTGTAAATGAGACTGTTCATCCATCTCAACACTAGAGTTATTGTAAATGAGACTGTTCATCCAGCTCAACACTAGAGTTATTGTAAATGAGACTGGTCATCCAGTTCAACACTAGAGTAATTGTAAATGAGACTGTTCATCCATCTCAACACTAGAGTCATTGTAAATGAGACTGTTCATCCATCTCAACACTAGAGTTATTGTAGATGAGACTGTTCATCCAGCTCAACACTAGAGTTATTGTAAATGAGACTGTTCATCAAGTTCAACACTAGAGTTATTGCAAATGAGACTGTTCATTCAGTTCAACACCAGAGTTATTGTAAATGAGACTGTTCATCCAGTTCAACACGAGAGTTATTGTAAATGAGACTGTTCATCCAGTTCAACACGAGAGTTATTGTAAATGAGACTGTTCATCCAGTTCAACACTAGAGTTATTGAAAATGAGACTGTTCATCCAGCTGAACACGAGGGTTATTGTAAATGAGACTGTTCATCCAGCTCAACACTAGAGTTATTGCAAATGAGACTGTTCATTCAGTTCAACACTAGAGTTATTGTAAATGAGACTGTTCATCCAATTCAACACGAGTGTTATTGTAAATGAGACTGTTCATCCAGTTCAACACTAGAGTTATTGTAAATGAGACTGTTCATCCAGCTGAACACGAGGGTTATTGTAAATGAGACTGTTCATCCAGCTCAACACTAGAGTTATTGTAAATGAGACTGGTCATCCAGTTCAACACTAGAGTTATAGCAAATGAGACTGTTCATTCATCTCAACACCAGAGTTACTGTACATGAGACTGATCATCCAGTTCAACACTGGAGTTATTGAAAATGAGACTGTTCATCCAGTTCAACTCGAGAGTTATTGAAAATGAGACTGTTCATCCAGCTCAACACGAGAGTTATTGTAAATGAGACTGTTCATCCAGTTCAACACTAGAGTTATTGAAAATGAGACTGTTCATCCAGCTCAACACTAGAGTTATTGTAAATAAGACTGTTCATCAAGTTCAAAACCAGAGTTATTGTAAATGAGACTGTTCATCCAGTTCAACACTAGAGTTATTGTAAATGAGACTGCTCATTCAGTTCAGCACTAGAGTTATTGTACATGAGACTGTTCATCCAGTTCCACACGACAGTTATTGTAAATGAGACTGTTCATCCAGTTCAAAACCAGAGATATTGTAAATGAGACTGCTCATCCAGTTCAACACTAGAGTTATTGTAAATGAGACTGTTCATCCAGTTCAACACAAGAGTTATTGTAAATGAGAATTTTCATCCAGCTCAACACGAGAGTTATTGTAAATGAGACTGTTCATCTAGTTCAACACTAGATTTATTGTAAATGAGACTGTTCATCCAGTTCAACACGAGAGTTATTGTAAATGAGACTGTTCATCCAGTTCAACACTAGAGTTATTGTAAATGAGACTGTTCATCCATCTCAACACTAGAGTTATTGTAAATGAGACTGTTCATCCAGCTCAACACTAGAGTTATTGTAAATGAGACTGGTCATCCAGTTCAACACTAGAGTTATTGTAAATGAGACTGTTCATCCATCTCAACACTAGAGTTATTGTAAATGAGACTGTTCATCCATCTCAACACTAGAGTTATTGTAAATGAGACTGTTCATCCAGCTCAACACAAGAGTTATTGTAAATGAGACTGGTCATTCAGTTCAACACTAGAGTTATAGTAAATGAGACTGTTCATCCATCTCAACACTTTTTCTTTCTTTTGGGCCTCCTTATCTCGAGAGACAATGGATACGCGCCTGGAGGTGGTCAGTGGTTTGTGAAGCAGCGCCTGGAGTGGCTATAAAGGCCAATTCTGGAGTGACAGGCTCTTCCACAGGTGCTGCAGAGAAATTTGTTTGTCGGGGCTGTTGCACAGTTGGCTCTCCCCTTGCGCCTCTGTCTTTTTTCCTGCCAACTACTAAGTCTCTTGAATGAGACTGTTCATCCAGTTCAACACTAGAGTTATTGTAAATGAGACTGTTCATTAAGTTCAACACCAGAGTTATTGTAAATGAGACTGTTCATCCAGTTCAACACAAGAGTTATTGCAAATGGGACTGTTCATCCATCTCAACACTAGAGTTATTGTAAATGAGACTGTTCATCCATCTCAACACTAGAGTTATTGTAAATGAGACTGTTCATCCAGCTCAACACGAGAGTTATTGTAAATGAGACTGTTCATCCATCTCAACACTAGAGTTATTGTAAATGAGACTGTTCATCCAGCTCAACACTAGAGTTATTGTAAATGAGACTGTTCATCCAGCTCAACACTAGAGTTATTGTAAATGAGACTGGTCATCCAGTTCAAAACTAGAGTTATAGTAAATGAGACTGTTCATTCATATCAACACTAGAGTTACTGTACATGAGACTGATCATCCAGTTCAACACTGGAGTTATTGAAAATGAGACTGTTCATCCAGATCAACTCTAGAGTTCTTGAAAATGAGACTGTTCATCCAGCTCAACACTAGAGTTATTGTAAATGAGACTGTTCATCCAGTTCAACACTAGAGTTATTGAAAATGAGACTGTTCATCCAGTTCAACACTAGAGTTATTGTAAATGAGACTGTTCATTAAGTTCAACACCAGAGTTATTGTAAATGAGACTGTTCATCCTGTTCAACACAAGAGTTATTGCAAATGGGACTGTTCATCCAGTTCAACACTAGAGTTATTGTAAATGAGACTGTTCATCCATCTCAACACTAGAGTTATTGTAACTGAGACTGTTCATCCAGCTCAACACTAGAGTTATTGTAAATGAGACTGGTCATCCAGGTCAACACTAGAGTTATTGTAAATGAGACTGTTCATCCAGTTCAACACTAGAGTTATTGTAAATGAGACTGTTCATTAAGTTCAACACCAGAGTTATTGTAAATGAGACTGTTCATCCAGTTCAACACAAGAGTTATTGCAAATGGGACTGTTCATCCAGTTCAACACTAGAGTTATTGTAAATGAGACTGTTCATCCATCTCAACACTAGAGTTATTGTAACTGAGACTGTTCATCCAGCTCAACACTAGAGTTATTGTAAATGAGACTGGTCATCCAGGTCAACACTAGAGTTATTGTAAATGAGACTGTTCATCCATCTCAACACTAGAGTTATTTTAAATGAGACTGTTCATCCAGCTCAACACGAGAGTTATTGTAAATGAGACTGTTCATCCAGTTCAACACTAGAGATATTGAAAATGAGACTGTTCATCCAGCTCAACACTAGAGTTATTGTAAATGAGACTGTTCATCAAGTTCAACACTAGAGTTATTGCAAATGAGACTGTTCATTCAGTTCAACACTAGAGTTATTGTAAATGAGACTGTTCATCCAGTTCAACACGAGAGTTATTGTAAATGAGACTGTTCATCCAGTTCAACACTAGAGTTATTGTAAATGAGACTGTTCATCCAGCTGAACACGAGGGTTATTGTAAATGAGACTGTTCATCCAGCTCAACACTAGAGTTATTGTAAATGAGACTGTTCATTCAGTTCAACACTAGAGTTATTGTAAATGAGACTGTTCATCCAGTTTAACACTAGAGTTATTGCAAATGGGACTGTTCATCCAGTTCAACACGAGAGTTATTGCAAATGAGACTGTTCATCCAGTTCAACACTAGAGTTATTGTAAATGAGACTGTTCATCCATCTCAACACTAGAGTTATTGTAAATGAGACTGTTCATCCAGCTCAACACTAGAGTTATTGTAAATGAGACTGGTCATCCAGTTCAACACTAGAGTAATTGTAAATGAGACTGTTCATCCATCTCAACACTAGAGTCATTGTAAATGAGACTGTGCTTCCATCTCAACACTAGAGTTATTGTAGATGAGACTGTTCATCCAGCTCAACACTAGAGTTATTGTAAATGAGACTGTTCATCAAGTTCAACACTAGAGTTATTGCAAATGAGACTGTTCATTCAGTTCAACACCAGAGTTATTGTAAATGAGACTGTTCATCCAGTTCAACACGAGAGTTATTGTAAATGAGACTGTTCATCCAGTTCAACACGAGAGTTATTGTAAATGAGACTGTTCATCCAGTCCAACACTAGAGTTATTGAAAATGAGACTGTTCATCCAGCTGAACACGAGGGTTATTGTAAATGAGACTGTTCATCCAGCTCAACACTAGAGTTATTGCAAATGAGACTGTTCATTCAGTTCAACACTAGAGTTATTGTAAATGAGACTGTTCATCCAATTCAACACGAGTGTTATTGTAAATGAGACTGTTCATCCAGTTCAACACTAGAGTTATTGTAAATGAGACTGTTCATCCAGCTGAACACGAGGGTTATTGTAAATGAGACTGTTCATCCAGCTCAACACTAGAGTTATTGTAAATGAGACTGGTCATCCAGTTCAACACTAGAGTTATAGCAAATGAGACTGTTCATTCATCTCAACACCAGAGTTACTGTACATGAGACTGATCATCCAGTTCAACACTGGAGTTATTGAAAATGAGACTGTTCATCCAGTTCAACTCGAGAGTTATTGAAAATGAGACTGTTCATCCAGCTCAACACGAGAGTTATTGTAAATGAGACTGTTCATCCAGTTCAACACTAGAGTTATTGTAAATGAGACTGTTCATCAAGTTCAAAACCAGAGTTATTGTAAATGAGACTGTTCATCCAGTTCAACACTAGAGTTATTGTAAATGAGACTGCTCATTCAGTTCAGCACTAGAGTTATTGTACATGAGACTGTTCATCCAGTTCCACACGACAGTTATTGTAAATGAGACTGTTCATCCAGTTCAAAACCAGAGATATTGTAAATGAGACTGCTCATCCAGTTCAACACTAGAGTTATTGTAAATGAGACTGTTCATCCAGTTCAACACAAGAGTTATTGTAAATGAGACTTTTCATCCAGCTCAACACTAGAGTTATTGTAAATGAGACTGTTCATCTAGTTCAACACTAGATTTATTGTAAATGAGACTGTTCATCCAGTTCAACACGAGAGTTATTGTAAATGAGACTGTTCATCCAGTTCAACACTAGAGTTATTGTAAATGAGACTGTTCATCCATCTCAACACTAGAGTTATTGTAAATGAGACTGTTCATCCAGCTCAACACTAGAGTTATTGTAAATGAGACTGGTCATCCAGTTCAACACTAGAGTTATTGTAAATGAGACTGTTCATCCATCTCAACACTAGAGTTATTGTAAATGAGACTGTTCATCCATCTCAACACTAGAGTTATTGTAAATGAGACTGTTCATCCAGCTCAACACAAGAGTTATTGTAAATGAGACTGGTCATTCAGTTCAAGACTAGAGTTATTGTAAATGAGACTGTTCATCCATCTCAACACTAGAGTTATTGTAAATGAGACTGTTCATCCATCTCAACACTAGAGTTATTGTAAATGAGACTGTTCATCCAGCTCAACACGAGAGTTATTGTAAATGAGACTGTTCATCCAGTTCAACACTGGAGTTATTGAAAATGAGACTGTTCATCCTGCTCAACACTAGAGTTATTGTAAATGAGACTGGTCATCCAGTTCAACACTAGAGTTATTGTAAATGAGACTGTTCATCCATCTCAACACTAGAGTTATTGTAAATGAGACTGTTCATCCATCTCAACACAAGAGTTACTGTAAATGAGACTGTTCATTCAGTTCAACACTAGAGTTATTGTAAATGAGACTGTTCATCCAGTTCAACACGAGAGTTATTGTAAATGAGACTGTTCATCCAGTTCAACACTAAAGTTATTGTAAATGAGACTGTTCATCCAGCTGAACACGAGGGTTATTGTAAATGAGACTGTTCATCCAGTTCAACACTAGAGTTATTGTAAATGAGACGTTTCATCCAGCTCAACACTAGAGTTATTGTAAATGAGACTGTTCATCCAGCTCAACACTAGAGTTATTGTAAATGAGACTGGTCATCCAGTTCAAAACTAGAGTTATAGTAAATGAGACTGTTCATTCATATCAACACTAGAGTTACTGTACATGAGACTGATCATCCAGTTCAACACTGGAGTTATTGAAAATGAGACTGTTCATCCAGTTCAACTCTAGAGTTCTTGAAAATGAGACTGTTCATCCAGCTCAACACTAGAGTTATTGTAAATGAGACTGTTCATCCAGTTCAACACTAGAGTTATTGAAAATGAGACTGTTCATCCAGTTCAACACTAGAGTTATTGTAAATGAGACTGTTCATTAAGTTCAACACCAGAGTTATTGTAAATGAGACTGTTCATCCAGTTCAACACAAGAGTTATTGCAAATGGGACTGTTCATCCAGTTCAACACTAGAGTTATTGTAAATGAGACTGTTCATCCATCTCAACACTAGAGTTATTGTAACTGAGACTGTTCATCCAGCTCAACACTAGAGTTATTGTAAATGAGACTGGTCATCCAGGTCAACACTAGAGTTATTGTAAATGAGACTGTTCATCCATCTCAACACTAGAGTTATTGTAAATGAGACTGTTCATCCAGCTCAACACGAGAGTTATTGTAAATGAGACTGTTCATCCAGTTCAACACTAGAGATATTGAAAATGAGACTGTTCATCCAGCTCAACACTAGAGTTATTGTAAATGAGACTGTTCATCAAGTTCAACACTAGAGTTATTGCAAATGAGACTGTTCATTCAGTTCAACACTAGAGTTATTGTAAATGAGACTGTTCATCCAGTTCAACACGAGAGTTATTGTAAATGAGACTGTTCATCCAGTTCAACACTAGAGTTATTGTAAATGAGACTGTTCATCCAGCTGAACACGAGGGTTATTGTAAATGAGACTGTACATCCAGCTCAACACTAGAGTTATTGTAAATGAGACTGTTCATTCAGTTCAACACTAGAGTTATTGTAAATGAGACTGTTCATCCAGTTTAACACTAGAGTTATTGCAAATGGGACTGTTCATCCAGTTCAACACGAGAGTTATTGCAAATGAGACTGTTCATCCAGTTCAACACTAGAGTTATTGTAAATGAGACTGTTCATCCATCTCAACACTAGAGTTATTGTAAATGAGACTGTTCATCCAGCTCAACACTAGAGTTATTGTAAATGAGACTGGTCATCCAGTTCAACACTAGAGTAATTGTAAATGAGACTGTTCATCCATCTCAACACTAGAGTCATTGTAAATGAGACTGTTCATCCATCTCAACACTAGAGTTATTGTAGATGAGACTGTTCATCCAGCTCAACATTAGAGTTATTGTAAATGAGACTGTTCATCAAGTTCAACACTAGAGTTATTGCAAATGAGACTGTTCATTCAGTTCAACACCAGAGTTATTGTAAATGAGACTGTTCATCCAGTTCAACACGAGAGTTATTGTAAATGAGACTGTTCATCCAGTTCAACACGAGAGTTATTGTAAATGAGACTGTTCATCCAGTTCAACACTAGAGTTATTGAAAATGAGACTGTTCATCCAGCTGAACACGAGGGTTATTGTAAATGAGACTGTTCATCCAGCTCAACACTAGAGTTATTGCAAATGAGACTGTTCATTCAGTTCAACACTAGAGTTATTGTAAATGAGACTGTTCATCCAGTTCAACACGAGTGTTATTGTAAATGAGACTGTTCATCCAGTTCAACACTAGAGTTATTGTAAATGAGACTGTTCATCCAGCTGAACACGAGGGTTATTGTAAATGAGACTGTTCATCCAGCTCAACACTAGAGTTATTGTAAATGAGACTGGTCATCCAGTTCAACACTAGAGTTATAGCAAATGAGACTGTTCATTCATCTCAACACCAGAGTTACTGTACATGAGACTGATCATCCAGTTCAACACTGGAGTTATTGAAAATGAGACTGTTCATCCAGTTCAACTCGAGAGTTATTGAAAATGAGACTGTTCATCCAGCTCAACACGAGAGTTATTGTAAATGAGACTGTTCATCCAGTTCAACACTAGAGTTATTGAAAATGAGACTGTTCATCCAGCTCAACACTAGAGTTATTGTAAATGAGACTGTTCATCAAGTTCAAAACCAGAGTTATTGTAAATGAGACTGTTCATCCAGTTCAACACTAGAGTTATTGTAAATGAGACTGCTCATTCAGTTCAGCACTAGAGTTATTGTACATGAGACTGTTCATCCAGTTCCACACGACAGTTATTGTAAATGAGACTGTTCATCCAGTTCAAAACCAGAGATATTGTAAATGAGACTGCTCATCCAGTTCAACACTAGAGTTATTGTAAATGAGACTGTTCATCCAGTCCAACACAAGAGTTATTGTAAATGAGACTTTTCATCCAGCTCAACACTAGAGTTATTGTAAATGAGACTGTTCATCTAGTTCAACACTAGATTTATTGTAAATGAGACTGTTCATCCAGTTCAACACGAGAGTTATTGTAAATGAGACTGTTCATCCAGTTCAACACTAGAGTTATTGTAAATGAGACTGTTCATCCATCTCAACACTAGAGTTATTGTAAATGAGACTGTTCATCCAGCTCAACACTAGAGTTATTGTAAATGAGACTGGTCATCCAGTTCAACACTAGAGTTATTGTAAATGAGACTGTTCATCCATCTCAACACTAGAGTTATTGTAAATGAGACTGTTCATCCATCTCAACACTAGAGTTATTGTAAATGAGACTGTTCATCAAGCTCAACACAAGAGTTATTGTAAATGAGACTGGTCATTCAGTTCAACACTAGAGTTATTGTAAATGAGACTGTTCATCCATCTCAACACTAGAGTTATTGTAAATGAGACTGTTCATCCATCTCAACACTAGAGTTATTGTAAATGAGACTGTTCATCCAGCTCAACACGAGAGTTATTGTAAATGAGACTGTTCATCCAGTTCAACACTGGAGTTATTGAAAATGAGACTGTTCATCCTGCTCAACACTAGAGTTATTGTAAATGAGACTGGTCATCCAGTTCAACACTAGAGTTATTGTAAATGAGACTGTTCATCCATCTCAACACTAGAGTTATTGTAAATGAGACTGTTCATCCATCTCAACACTAGAGTTACTGTAAATGAGACTGTTCATCCAGCTCAACACGAGAGTTATTGTAAATGAGACTGTTCATTCAGTTCAACACTAGAGTTATTGTAAATGAGACTGTTCATCCAGTTCAACACGAGAGTTATTGTAAATGAGACTGTTCATCCAGTTCAACACTAAAGTTATTGTAAATGAGACTGTTCATCCAGCTGAACACGAGGGTTATTGTAAATGAGACTGTTCATCCAGTTCAACACTAGAGTTATTGTAAATGAGACGTTTCATCCAGCTCAACACTAGAGTTATTGTAAATGAGACTGTTCATCCAGCTCAACACTAGAGTTATTGTAAATGAGACTGGTCATCCAGTTCAAAACTAGAGTTATAGTAAATGAGACTGTTCATTCATATCAACACTAGAGTTACTGTACATGAGACTGATCATCCAGTTCAACACTGGAGTTATTGAAAATGAGACTGTTCATCCAGTTCAACTCTAGAGTTCTTGAAAATGAAACTGTTCATCCAGCTCAACACTAGAGTTATTGTAAATGAGACTGTTCATCCAGTTCAACACTAGAGTTATTGAAAATGAGACTGTTCATCCAGTTCAACACTAGAGTTATTGTAAATGAGACTGTTCATTAAGTTCAACACCAGAGTTATTGTAAATGAGACTGTTCATCCAGTTCAACACAAGAGTTATTGCAAATGGGACTGTTCATCCAGTTCAACACTAGAGTTATTGTAAATGAGACTGTTCATCCATCTCAACACTAGAGTTATTGTAACTGAGACTGTTCATCCAGCTCAACACTAGATTTATTGTAAATGAGACTGGTCATCCAGGTCAACACTAGAGTTATTGTAAATGAGACTGTTCATCCATCTCAACACTAGAGTTATTGTAAATGAGACTGTTCATCCAGCTCAACACGAGAGTTATTGTAAATGAGACTGTTCATCCAGTTCAACACTCGAGATATTGAAAATGAGACTGTTCATCCAGCTCAACACTAGAGTTATTGTAAATGAGACTGTTCATCAAGTTCAACACTAGAGTTATTGCAAATGAGACTGTTCATTCAGTTCAACACTAGAGTTATTGTAAATGAGACTGTTCATCCAGTTCAACACGAGAGTTATTGTAAATGAGACTGTTCATCCAGTTCAACACTAGAGTTATTGTAAATGAGACTGTTCATCCAGCTGAACACGAGGGTTATTGTAAATGAGACTGTACATCCAGCTCAACACTAGAGTTATTGTAAATGAGACTGTTCATTCAGTTCAACACTAGAGTTATTGTAAATGAGACTGTTCATCCAGTTTAACACTAGAGTTATTGCAAATGGGACTGTTCATCCAGTTCAACACGAGAGTTATTGCAAATGAGACTGTTCATCCAGTTCAACACTAGAGTTATTGTAAATGAGACTGTTCATCCATCTCAACACTAGAGTTATTGTAAATGAGACTGTTCATCCAGCTCAACACTAGAGTTATTGTAAATGAGACTGGTCATCCAGTTCAACACTAGAGTAATTGTAAATGAGACTGTTCATCCATCTCAACACTAGAGTCATTGTAAATGAGACTGTTCATCCATCTCAACACTAGAGTTATTGTAGATGAGACTGTTCATCCAGCTCAACATTAGAGTTATTGTAAATGAGACTGTTCATCAAGTTCAACACTAGAGTTATTGCAAATGAGACTGTTCATTCAGTTCAACACCAGAGTTATTGTAAATGAGACTGTTCATCCAGTTCAACACGAGAGTTATTGTAAATGAGACTGTTCATCCAGTTCAACACGAGAGTTATTGTAAATGAGACTGTTCATCCAGTTCAACACTAGAGTTATTGAAAATGAGACTGTTCATCCAGCTGAACACGAGGGTTATTGTAAATGAGACTGTTCATCCAGCTCAACACTAGAGTTATTGCAAATGAGACTGTTCATCCAGCTCAACACAAGAGTTATTGTAAATGAGACTGTTCATCCATCTCAACACTAGAGTTATTGTAGATGAGACTGTTCATCCAGCTCAACATTAGAGTTATTGTAAATGAGACTGTTCATCAAGTTCAACACTAGAGTTATTGCAAATGAGACTGTTCATTCAGTTCAACACTAGAGTTATTGTAAATGAGACTGTTCATCCAGTTCAACACGAGTGTTATTGTAAATGAGACTGTTCATCCAGTTCAACACTAGAGTTATTGTAAATGAGACTGTTCATCCAGCTGAACACGAGGGTTATTGTAAATGAGACTGTTCATCCAGCTCAACACTAGAGTTATTGTAAATGAGACTGGTCATCCAGTTCAACACTAGAGTTATAGCAAATGAGACTGTTCATTCATCTCAACACCAGAGTTACTGTACATGAGACTGATCATCCAGTTCAACACTGGAGTTATTGAAAATGAGACTGTTCATCCAGTTCAACTCGAGAGTTATTGAAAATGAGACTGTTCATCCAGCTCAACACGAGAGTTATTGTAAATGAGACTGTTCATCCAGTTCAACACTAGAGTTATTGAAAATGAGACTGTTCATCCAGCTCAACACTAGAGTTATTGTAAATGAGACTGTTCATCAAGTTCAAAACCAGAGTTGTTGTAAATGAGACTGTTCATCCAGTTCAACACTAGAGTTATTGTAAATGAGACTGTTCATCCAGTTCAACACGACAGTTATTGTAAATGAGACTGTTCATCCAGTTCAACACAAGAGTTATTGTAAATGAGACTTTTCATCCAGCTCAACACTAGAGTTATTGTAAATGAGACTGTTCATCCAGTATAACACTAGAGTTATTGTAAATGAGACTGTTCATCCAGTTCAAAACCAGAGATATTGTAAATGAGACTGTTCATCCAGTTCAACACTAGAGTTATTGTAAATGAGACTGTTCATCCAGTTCAACACAAGAGTTATTGTAAATTTGACTTTTCATCCAGCTCAACACTAGAGTTATTGTAAATGAGACTGTTCATCTAGTTCAACACTAGATTTATTGTAAATGAGACTGTTCATCCAGTTCAACATGAGAGTTATTGTAAATGAGACTGTTCATCCAGTTCAACACTAGAGTTATTGTAAATGAGACTGTTCATCCATCTCAACACTAGTGTTATTGGAAATGAGACTGTTCATCCAGCTCAACACAAGAGTTATTGTAAATGAGACTGGTCTTCCAGTTCAACACTAGAGTTATTGTAAATGAGACTGTTCATCCATCTCAACACTAGAGTTATTGTAAATGAGACTGTTCATCCATCTCAACACTAGAGTTATTGTAAATGAGACTGTTCATCCAGCTCAACACGAGAGTTATTGTAAATGAGACTGTTCATCCAGTTCAACACTAGAGTTATTGAAAATGAGACTGTTCATCCAGCTCAACACTAGAGTTATTGTAAATGAGACTGTTCATCAAGTTCAACACCAGAGTTATTGTAAATGAGACTGTTCATCCAGTTTAACACTAGAGTTATTGCAAATGAGACTGTTCATCCAGCTCAACACGAGAGTTATTGAAAATGAGACTGTTCATCCAGTTCAACACTAGAGTTATTGAAAATGAGACTGTTCATCCAGTTCAACACTAGAGTTATTGTAAATGAGACTGTTCATCCATCTCAACACTAGAGTTATTGTAAATGAGACTGTTCATCCATCTCAACACTAGAGTTATTGTAAATGAGACTGTTCATCCAGCTCAACACGAGAGTTATTGTAAATGAGACTGATCATCCAGTTCAACACTAGAGTTATTGAAAATGAGACTGTTCATCCAGCTCAACACTAGAGTTATTGTAAATGAGACTGTTCATCAAGTTCAACACCAGAGTTATTGTAAAGGAGACTGTTCATCCAGTTTAACACGAGAGTTATTGTAAATGAGACTGTTCATCCATCTCAACACTAGAGTTATTGTAAATGAGACTGTTCATCCAGCTCAACACAAGAGTTATTGTAAATGAGACTGTTCATCCAGTTCAACACTGGAGTTATTGAAAATGAGACTGTTCATCCAGCTCAACACTAGAGTTATTGTAAATGAGACTGTTCATCAAGTTCAACACCAGAGTTATGGTAAATGAGACTGTTCATCCAGTTCAACACATGAGTTATTGTAAATGAGACTTTTCATCCAGCTCAACACTAGAGTTATTGTAAATGAGACTGTTCATCCAGCTCAACACTAGAGTTATTGTAAATGAGACTGGTCTTCCAGTTCAACACTAGAGTTATAGTAAATGAGACTGTTCATTCATATCAACACTAGAGTTACTGTCCATGAGACTGATCATCCAGTTCAACACTGGAGTTATTGAAAATGAGACTGTTCATCCAGTTCAACTCTAGAGTTATTGAAAATGAGACTGTTCATCCAGCTCAACACTAGAGTTATTGTAAATGAGACTGTTCATCCAGTTCAACACTAGAGTTATTGTAAATGAGACTGTTCATCCAGTTCAACACTAGAGTTATTGTAAATGAGACTGTTCATTCAGTTCAACACTAGAGTTATTGTACATGAGACTGTTCATCCTGTTCCACACGACAGTTATTGTAAATGAGACTGTTCATCCAGTTCAAAACCAGAGATATTGTAAATGAGACTGTTCATCCAGTTCAACACTAGAGTTATTGTAAATGAGACTGTTCATCAAGTTCAACACCAGAGTTATGGTAAATGAGACTGTTCATCCAGTTCAACACATGAGTTATTGTAAATGAGACTTTTCATCCAGCTCAACACTAGAGTTAATGTAAATGAGACTGTTCATCCAGCTCAACACTAGAGTTATTGTAAATGAGACTGGTCATCCAGTTCAACACTAGAGTTATAGTAAATGAGACTGTTCATTCATATCAACACTAGAGTTACTGTCCATGAGACTGATCATCCAGTTCAACACTGGAGTTATTGAAAATGAGACTGTTCATCCAGTTCAACTCTAGAGTTATTGAAAATGAGACTGTTCATCCAGCTCAACACTAGAGTTATTGTAAATGAGACTGTTCATCCAGTTCAACACTAGAGTTATTGAAAATGAGACTGTTCATCCAGCTCAACACTAGAGTTATTGTAAATGAGACTGTTCATCAAGTTCAAAACCAGAGTTATTGTAAATGAGACTGTTCATCCAGTTCAACACTAGAGTTATTGTAAATGAGACTGTTCATTCAGTTCAACACTAGAGTTATTGTACATGAGACTGTTCATCCAGTTCCACACGACAGTTATTGTAAATGAGACTGTTCATCCAGTTCAAAACCAGAGATATTGTAAATGAGACTGTTCATCCAGTTCAACACTAGAGTTATTGTAAATGAGACTGTTCATCCAGTTCAACACAAGAGTTATTGTAAATGAGACTTTTCATCCAGCTCAACACTAGAGTTATTGTAATTGAGACTGTTCATCTAGTTCAACACTACATTTATTGTAAATGAGACTGTTCATCCAGTTCAACACGAGAGTTATTGTAAATGAGACTGTTCATCCAGTTCAACACTAGAGTTATTGTAAATGAGACTGTTCATCCATCTCAACACTAGAGTTATTGGAAATGAGACTGTTCATCCAGCTCAACACTAGAGTTATTGTAAATGAGACTGTTCATCCAGTTCAACACTAGAGTTATTGTAAATGAGACTGTTCATCCATCTCAACACTAGAGTTATTGTAAATGAGACTGTTCATCCAGCTCAACACTAGAGTTATTGTAAATGAGACTGTTCATCCAGCTCAACACTAGAGTTATTGTAAATGAGACTGTTCATCCATCTCAACACTAGAGTTATTGTAAATGAGACTGTTCATACAGCTCAACACAAGAGTTATTGTAAATGAAACTGTTCATCCAGTTCAACACTGGAGTTATTGAAAATGAGACTGTTCATCCGGCTCAACACTAGAGTTATTGTAAATGAGACTGTTCATCAAGTTCAACACCAGAGTTATTGTAAATGAGACTGTTCATCCAGTTCAACACAAGAGTTATTGTAAATGAGACTTTTTATCCAGCTCAACACTAGAGTTATTGTAAATGAGACTGTTCATCTAGTTCAACACTAGATTTATTGTAAATGAGACTGTTCATCCAGTTCAACACGAGAGTTATTGTAAATGAGACTGTTCATCCAGTTCAACACTAGAGTTATTGTAAATGAGACTGTTCATCCATCTCAACACAAGAGTTATTGCAAATGAGACTGTTCATCCAGCTCAACACTAGAGTTATTGTAAATGAGACTGGTCATCCAGTTCAACACTAGAGTTATTGTAAATGAGACTGTTCATCCATCTCAACACTAGAGTTATTGTAAATGAGACTGTTCATCCATCTCAACACTAGAGTTATTGTAAATGAGACTGTTCATCCAGCTCAACACGAGAGTTATTGTAAATGAGACTGTTCATCTAGTTCAACACTAGATTTATTGTAAATGAGACTGTTCATCCAGTTCAACACGTGAGTTATTGTAAATGAGACTGTTCATCCAGTTCAACACTAGAGTTATTGTAAATGAGACTGTTCATCCATCTCAACACTAGTGTTATTGTAAATGAGACTGTTCATCCAGCTCAACACTAGAGTTATTGTAAATGAGACTGGTCATCCAGTTCAACACTAGAGTTATTGTAAATGAGACTGTTCATCCATCTCAACACTAGAGTTATTGTAAATGAGACTGTTCATCCATCTCAACACTAGAGTTATTGTAAATGAGACTGTTCATCCAGCTCAACACGAGAGTTATTGTAAATGAGACTATTCATCTAGTTCAACACTAGATTTATTGTAAATGAGACTGTTCATCCAGTTCAACACGTGAGTTATTGTAAATGAGACTGTTCATCCATCTCAACACTAGTGTTATTGTAAATGAGACTGTTCATCCAGCTCAACACTAGAGTTATTGTAAATGAGACTGGTCATCCAGTTCAACACTAGAGTTATTGTAAATGAGACTGTTCATCCATCTCAACACTAGAGTTATTGTAAATGAGACTGTTCATCCATCTCAACACTAGAGTTATTGTAAATGAGACTGTTCATCCAGCTCAACACGAGAGTTATTGTAAATGAGACTGATCATCCAGTTCAACACTAGAGTTATTGAAAATGAGACTGTTCATCCAGCTCAACACTAGAGTTATTGTAAATGAGACTGTTCATCAAGTTCAACACCAGAGTTATTGTAAATGAGACTGTTCATCCAGTTTAACACGAGAGTTATTGTAAATGAGACTGTTCATCCATCTCAACACTAGAGTTATTGTAAATGAGACTGTTCATCCAGCTCAACACAAGAGTTATTGTAAATGAGACTGTTCATCCAGTTCAACACTGGAGTTATTGAAAATGAGACTGTTCATCCGGCTCAACACTAGAGTTATTGTAAATGAGACTGTTCATCAAGTTCAACACCAGAGTTATGGTAAATGAGACTGTTCATCCAGTTCAACACAAGAGTTATTGTAAATGAGACTTTTCATCCAGCTCAACACTAGAGTTATTGTAAATGAGACTGTTCATCCAGCTCAACACTAAAGTTATTGTAAATGAGACTGGTCATCCAGTTCAACACCAGAGTTATAGTAAATGAGACTGTTCATTCATATCAACACTAGAGTTACTGTCCATGAGACTGATCATCCAGTTCAACACTGGAGTTATTGAAAATGAGACTGTTCATCCAGTTCAACTCTAGAGTTATTTAAAATGAGACTGTTCATCCAGCTCAACACTAGAGTTATTGTAAATGAGACTGTTCATCCAGTTCAACACTAGAGTTATTGAAAATGAGACTGTTCATCCAGCTCAACACTAGAGTTATTGTAAATGAGACTGTTCATCAAGTTCAAAACCAGAGTTATTGTAAATGAGACTGTTCATCCAGTTCAACACTAGAGTTATTGTAAATGAGACTGTTCATTCAGTTCAACACTAGAGTTATTGTACATGAGACTGTTCCTCCAGTTCCACACGACAGTTATTGTAAATGAGACTGTTCATCCAGTTCAAAACCAGAGATATTGTAAATGAGACTGTTCATCCAGTTCAACACAAGAATTATTGTAAATGAGACTGTTCATCCAGTTCAACACAAGAGTTATTGTAAATGAGAATTTTCATCCAGCTCAACACTAGAGTTATTGTAATTGAGACTGTTCATCTAGTTCAACACTACATTTATTGTAAATGAGACTGTTCATCCAGTTCAACACGAGAGTTATTGTAAATGAGACTGTTCATCCAGTTCAACACTAGAGTTATTGTAAATGAGACTGTTCATCCATCTCAACACTAGAGTTATTGGAAATGAGACTGTTCATCCAGCTCAACACTAGAGTTATTGTAAATGAGACTGTTCATCCATCTCAACACTAGAGTTATTGTAAATGAGACTGTTCATCCAGCTCAACACTGGAGTTATTGTAAATGAGACTGTTCATCCAGCTCAACACTAGAGTTATTGTAAATGAGACTGTTCATCCATCTCAACACTAGAGTTATTGTAAATGAGACTGTTCATACAGCTCAACACAAGAGTTATTGTAAATGAGACTGTTCATCCAGTTCAACACTGGAGTTATTGAAAATGAGACTGTTCATCCGGCTCAACACTAGAGTTATTGTAAATGAGACTGTTCATCAAGTTCAACACCAGAGTTATTGTAAATGAGACTGTTCATCCAGTTCAACACAAGAGTTATTGTAAATGAGACTTTTTATCCAGCTCAACACTAGAGTTATTGTAAATGAGACTGTTCATCTAGTTCAACACTAGATTTATTGTAAATGACACTGTTCATCCAGTTCAACACGAGAGTTATTGTAAATGAGACTGTTCATCCAGTTCAACACTAGAGTTATTGTAAATGAGACTGTTCATCCATCTCAACACAAGAGTTATTGCAAATGAGACTGTTCATCCAGCTCAACACTAGAGTTATTGTAAATGAGACTGGTCATCCAGTTCAACACTAGAGTTATTGTAAATGAGACTGTTCATCCATCTCAACACTAGAGTTATTGTAAATGAGACTGTTCATCCATCTCAACACTAGAGTTATTGTAAATGAGACTGTTCATCCAGCTCAACACGAGAGTTATTGTAAATGAGACTGTTCATCCAGTTCAACACTAGAGTTATTGAAAATGAGACTGTTCATCCTGCTCAACACGAGAGTTATTGTAAATGAGACTGGTCATCCAGTTCAACACTAGAGTTATTGTAAATGAGACTGTTCATCCACCTCAACACTAGAGTTATTGTAAATGAGACTGTTCATCCATCTCAACACTAGAGTTATTGTAAATGAGACTGTTCATCCAGCTCAACACGAGAGTTATTGTAAATGAGAATGTTCATTCAGTTCAACACTAGAGTTATTGTAAATGAGACTGTTCATCCAGTTCAACACGAGAGTTATTGTAAATGAGACTGTTCATCAAGTTCAACACTAGAGTTATTGTAAATGAGACTGTTCATCCAGCTCAACACTAGAGTTATTGTAAATGAGACTGGTCATCCAGTTCAACACCAGAGTTATAGTAAATGAGACTGTTCATTCATATCAACACTAGAGTTACTGTCCATGAGACTGATCATCCAGTTCAACACTGGAGTTATTGAAAATGAGACTGTTCATCCAGTTCAACTCTAGAGTTATTGAAAATGAGACTGTTCATCCAGCTCAACACTAGAGTTATTGTAAATGAGACTGTTCATCCAGTTCAACACTAGAGTTATTGAAAATGAGACTGTTCATCCAGCTCAACACTAGAGTTATTGTAAATGAGACTGTTCATCAAGTTCAAAACCAGAGTTATTGTAAATGAGACTGTTCATCCAGTTCAACACTAGAGTTATTGTAAATGAGACTGTTCATTCAGTTCAACACTAGAGTTATTGTACATGAGACTGTTCATCCAGTTCCACACGACAGTTATTGTAAATGAGACTGTTCATCCAGTTCAAAACCAGAGATATTGTAAATGAGACTGTTCATCCAGTTCAACACTAGAGTTATTGTAAATGAGACTGTTCATCCAGTTCAACACAAGAGTTATTGTAAATGAGACTTTTCATCCAGCTCAACACTAGAGTTATTGTAATTGAGACTGTTCATCTAGTTCAACACTACATTTATTGTAAATGAGACTGTTCATCCAGTTCAACACGAGAGTTATTGTAAATGAGAATGTTCATCCAGTTCAACACTAGAGTTATTGTAAATGAGACTGTTCATCCATCTCAACACTAGAGTTATTGGAAATGAGACTGTTCATCCAGCTCAACACTACAGTTATTGTAAATGAGACTGTTCATCCAGTTCAACACTAGAGTTATTGTAAATGAGACTGTTCATCCATCTCAACACCAGAGTTATTGTAAATGAGACTGTTCATCCAGCTCAACACTGGAGTTATTGTAAATGAGACTGTTCATCCAGCTCAACACTAGAGTTATTGTAAATGAGACTGTTCATCCATCTCAACACTAGAGTTATTGTAAATGAGACTGTTCATACAGCTCAACACAAGAGTTATTGTAAATGAGACTGTTCATCCAGTTCAACACTGGAGTTATTGAAAATGAGACTGTTCATCCGGCTCAACACTAGAGTTATTGTAAATGAGACTGCTCATCAAGTTCAACACCAGAGTTATTGTAAATGAGACTGTTCATCCAGTTCAACACAAGAGTTATTGTAAATGAGACTTTTTATCCAGCTCAACACTAGAGTTATTGTAAATGAGACTGTTCATCTAGTTCAACACTAGATTTATTGTAAATGACACTGTTCATCCAGTTCAACACGAGAGTTATTGTAAATGAGACTGTTCATCCAGTTCAACACTAGAGTTATTGTAAATGAGACTGTTCATCCATCTCAACACAAGAGTTATTGCAAATGAGACTGTTCATCCAGCTCAACACTAGAGTTATTGTAAATGAGACTGGTCATCCAGTTCAACACTAGAGTTATTGTAAATGAGACTGTTCATCCATCTCAACACTAGAGTTATTGTAAATGAGACTGTTCATCCATCTCAACACTAGAGTTATTGTAAATGAGACTGTTCATCCAGCTCAACACGAGAGTTATTGTAAATGAGACTGTTCATCCAGTTCAACACTAGAGTTATTGAAAATGAGACTGTTCATCCTGCTCAACACCAGAGTTATTGTAAATGAGACTGGTCATCCAGTTCAACACTAGAGTTATTGTAAATGAGACTGTTCATCCACCTCAACACTAGAGTTATTGTAAATGAGACTGTTCATCCATCTCAACACTAGAGTTATTGTAAATGAGACTGTTCATCCAGCTCAACACGAGAGTTATTGTAAATGAGACTGTTCATTCAGTTCAACACTAGAGTTATTGTAAATGAAACTGTTCATCCAGTTCAACACGAGAGTTATTGTAAATGAGACTGTTCATCCAGTTCAACACTAGAGTTATTGTAAATGAGACTGTTCATCCAGCTGAACACGAGGGTTATTGTAAATGAGACTGTTCATCCAGTTCAACACAAGAGTTATTGTAAATGAGACGTTTCATCCAGCTCAACACTAGAGTTATTGTAAATGAGACTGTTCATCCATCTCAACACCAGAGTTATTGTAAATGAGACTGGTCATCCAGTTCAAAACTAGAGTTATAGTAAATGAGACTGTTCATTCATATCAACACTAGAGTTACTGTACATGAGACTGATCATCCAGTTCAACACTGGAGTTATTGAAAATGAGACTGTTCATCCAGTTCAACTCTAGAGTTCTTGAAAATGAGACTGTTCATCCAGCTCAACACTAGAGTTATTGTAAATGAGACTGTTCATCCAGTTCAACACTAGAGTTATTGAAAATGAGACTGTTCATCCAGCTCAACACTAGAGTTATTGTAAATGAGACTGTTCATTAAGTTCAACACCAGAGTTATTGTAAATGAGACTGTTCATCCAGTTCAACACAAGAGTTATTGCAAATGGGACTGTTCATCCAGTTCAACACGAGAGTTATTGTAAATGAGACTGTTCATCCAGTTCAACACTAGACTTATTGTCAATGATACTGTTCATCCATCTCAACACTAGAGTTATTGTAACTGAGAATGTTCATCCAGCTCAACACTAGAGTTATTGTAAATGAGACTGGTCATCCAGGTCAACACTAGAGTTATTGTAAATGAGACTGTTCATCCATCTCAACACTTGAGTTATTGTAAATGAGACTGTTCATCCAGCTCAACACGAGAGTTATTGTAAATGAGACTGTTCATCCAGTTCAACACTAGAGTTATTGAAAATGAGACTGTTCATCCAGCTCAACACTAGAGTTATTGTAAATGAGACTGTTCATCAAGTTCAACACTAGAGTTATTGCAAATGAGACTGTTCATTCAGTTCAACACTAGAGTTATTGTAAATGAGACTGTTCATCCAGTTCAACACGAGAGTTATTGTAAATGAGACTGTTCATCCAGTTCAACACTAGAGTTATTGTAAATGAGACTGTTCATCCAGCTGAACACGAGGGTTATTGTAAATGAGACTGTTCATCCAGCTCAACACTAGAGTTATTGTAAATGAGACTGTTCATTCAGTTCAACACTAGAGTTATTGTAAATGAGACTGTTCATCCAGTTTAACACTAGAGTTATTGCAAATGGGACTGTTCATCCAGTTCAACACGAGAGTTATTGCAAATGAGACTGTTCATCCAGTTCAACACTAGAGTTATTGTAAATGAGACTGTTCATCCATCTCAACACTAGAGTTATTGTAAATGAGACTGTTCATCCAGCTCAACACTAGAGTTATTGTAAATGAGACTGGTCATCCAGTTCAACACTAGAGTAATTGTAAATGAGACTGTTCATCCATCTCAACACTAGAGTCATTGTAAATGAGACTGTGCATCCATCTCAACACTAGAGTTATTGTAAATGAGACTGTTCATCCAGCTCAACACTAGAGTTATTGTAAATGAGACTGTTCATCAAGTTCAACACTAGAGTTATTGCAAATGAGACTGTTCATTCAGTTCAACACTAGAGTTATTGAAAATGAGACTGTTCATCCAGCTGAACACGAGGGTTATTGTAAATGAGACTGTTCATCCAGCTCAACACTAGAGTTATTGTAAATGAGACTGTTCATTCAGTTCAACACTAGAGTTATTGTAAATGAGACTGTTCATCCAGTTCAACACGAGTGTTATTGTAAATGAGACTGTTCATCCAGTTCAACACTAGAGTTATTGTAAATGAGACTGTTCATCCAGCTGAACACGAGGGTTATTGTAAATGAGACTGTTCATCCAGCTCAACACTAGAGTTACTGTACATGAGACTGATCATCCAGTTCAACACTGGAGTTATTGAAAATGAGACTGTTCATCCAGTTCAACTCTAGAGTTATTGTAAATGAGACTGTTCATCTAGTTCAACACTAGATTTATTGTAAATGAGACTGTTCATCCAGTTCAACACGAGAGTTATTGTAAATGAGACTGTTCATCCAGTTCAACACTAGAGTTATTGTAAATGAGACTGTTCATCCATCTCAACACTAGTGTTATTGTAAATGAGACTGTTCATCCAGCTCAACACTAGAGTTATTGTAAATGAGACTGGTCATCCAGTTCAACACTAGAGTTATTGTAAATGAGACTGTTCATCCATCTCAACACTAGAGTTATTGTAAATGAGACTGTTCATCCATCTCAACACTAGAGTTATTGTAAATGAGACTGTTCATCCAGCTCAACACGAGAGTTATTGTAAATGAGACTGTTCATCCAGTTCAACACTAGAGTTATTGAAAATGAGACTGTTCATCCAGCTCAACACTAGAGTTATTGTAAATGAGACTGTTCATCAAGTTCAACACCAGAGTTATTGTAAATGAGACTGTTCATCCAGTTCAACACTAGAGTTATTGTAAATGAGACTGTTCATTCAGTTCGACACTAGAGTTATTTTAAATGAGACTGTTCATCCAGTTCAACACAAGAGTTATTGTAAATGAGACTTTTCATCCAGCTCAACACTAGAGTTATTGTAAATGAGACTGTTCATCCAGTTCAACACTAGAGTTATTGTAAATGAGACTGTTCATCCAGTTCAAAACCAGAGATATTGTAAATGAGACTGTTCATCCAATTCAACACTAGAGTTATTGTAAATGAGACTGTTCATCCAGTTCAACACAAGAGTTATTGTAAATGAGACTTTTCATCCAGCTCAACACTAGAGTTATTGTAAATGAGACTGTTCATCTAGTTCAACACTAGATTTATTGTAAATGAGACTGTTCATCCAGTTCAACACGAGAGTTATTGTAAATGAGACTGTTCATCCAGTTCAACACTAGAGTTATTGTAAATGAGACTGTTCATCCATCTCAACACTAGTGTTATTGTAAATGAGACTGTTCATCCAGCTCAACACTAGAGTTATTGTAAATGAGTCTGGTCATCCAGTTCAACACTAGAGTTATTGTAAATGAGACTGTTCATCCAGTTCAAAACCAGAGATATTGTAAATGAGACTGTTCATCCAATTCAACACTAGAGTTATTGTAAATGAGACTGTTCATCCAGTTCAACGCAAGAGTTATTGTAAATGAGACTTTTCATCCAGCTCAACACTAGAGTTATTGTAAATGAGACTGTTCATCTAGTTCAACACTAGATTTATTGTAAATGAGACTGTTCATCCAGTTCAACACGAGAGTTATTGTAAATGAGACTGTTCATCCAGTTCAACACTAGAGTTATTGTAAATGAGACTGTTCATCCATCTCAACACTAGTGTTATTGTAAATGAGACTGTTCATCCAGCTCAACACTAGAGTTATTGTAAATGAGTCTGGTCATCCAGTTCAACACTAGAGTTATTGTAAATGAGACTGTTCATCCATCTCAACACTAGAGTTATGGTAAATGAGACTGTTCATCCATCTCAACACTAGAGTTATTGTAAATGAGACTGTTCATCCAGCTCAACACGAGAGTTATTGTAAATGAGACTGTTCATCCAGTTCAACACTAGAGTTATTGAAAATGAGACTGTTCATCCAGCTCAACACTAGAGTTATTGTAAATGAGACTGTTCATCAAGTTCAACACCAGAGTTATTGTAAATGAGACTGTTCATCCAGTTTAACACTAGAGTTATTGCAAATGAGACTGTTCATCCAGCTGAACACGAGGGTTATTGTAAATGAGACTGTACATCCAGTTCAAAACCAGAGATATTGTAAATGAGACTGTTCATCCAGCTCAACACTAGAGTTATTGTAAATGAGACTGTTCATCTAGTTCAACACTAGATTTATTGTAAATGAGACTGTTCATCCAGTTCAACACGAGAGTTATTGTAGATGAGACTGTTCATCCAGTTCAACACTAGAGTTATTGTAAATGAGACTGTTCATCCATCTCAACACTAGAGTTATTGTAAATGAGACTGTTCATCCAGTTTAACACTAGAGTTATTGCAAATGGGACTGTTCATCCAGTTCAACACGAGAGTTATTGCAAATGAGACTGTTCATCCAGTTCAACACTAGAGTTATTGTAAATGAGACTGTTCATCCATCTCAACACTAGAGTTATTGTAAATGAGACTGTTCATCCAGCTCAACACTAGAGTTATTGTAAATGAGACTGGTCATCCAGTTCAACACTAGAGTAATTGTAAATGAGACTGTTCATCCATCTCAACACTAGAGTCATTGTAAATGAGACTGTGCATCCATCTCAACACTAGAGTTATTGTAAATGAGACTGTTCATCCAGCTCAACACTAGAGTTATTGTAAATGAGACTGTTCATCAAGTTCAACACTAGAGTTATTGCAAATGAGACTGTTCATTCAGTTCAACACTAGAGTTATTGAAAATGAGACTGTTCATCCAGCTGAACACGAGGGTTATTGTAAATGAGACTGTTCATCCAGCTCAACACTAGAGTTATTGTAAATGAGACTGTTCATTCAGTTCAACACTAGAGTTATTGTAAATGAGACTGTTCATCCAGTTCAACACGAGTGTTATTGTAAATGAGACTGTTCATCCAGTTCAACACTAGAGTTATTGTAAATGAGACTGTTCATCCAGCTGAACACGAGGGTTATTGTAAATGAGACTGTTCATCCAGCTCAACACTAGAGTTACTGTACATGAGACTGATCATCCAGTTCAACACTGGAGTTATTGAAAATGAGACTGTTCATCCAGTTCAACTCTAGAGTTATTGTAAATGAGACTGTTCATCTAGTTCAACACTAGATTTATTGTAAATGAGACTGTTCATCCAGTTCAACACGAGAGTTATTGTAAATGAGACTGTTCATCCAGTTCAACACTAGAGTTATTGTAAATGAGACTGTTCATCCATCTCAACACTAGTGTTATTGTAAATGAGACTGTTCATCCAGCTCAACACTAGAGTTATTGTAAATGAGACTGGTCATCCAGTTCAACACTAGAGTTATTGTAAATGAGACTGTTCATCCATCTCAACACTAGAGTTATTGTAAATGAGACTGTTCATCCATCTCAACACTAGAGTTATTGTAAATGAGACTGTTCATCCAGCTCAACACGAGAGTTATTGTAAATGAGACTGTTCATCCAGTTCAACACTAGAGTTATTGAAAATGAGACTGTTCATCCAGCTCAACACTAGAGTTATTGTAAATGAGACTGTTCATCAAGTTCAACACCAGAGTTATTGTAAATGAGACTGTTCATCCAGTTCAACACTAGAGTTATTGTAAATGAGACTGTTCATTCAGTTCGACACTAGAGTTATTGTAAATGAGACTGTTCATCCAGTTCAACACTAGAGTTATTGTAAATGAGACTGTTCATCCAGTTCAACACAAGAGTTATTGTAAATGAGACTTTTCATCCAGCTCAACACTAGAGTTATTGTAAATGAGACTGTTCATCCAGTTCAACACTAGAGTTATTGTAAATGAGACTGTTCATCCAGTTCAAAACCAGAGATATTGTAAATGAGACTGTTCATCCAATTCAACACTAGAGTTATTGTAAATGAGACTGTTCATCCAGTTCAACACAAGAGTTATTGTAAATGAGACTTTTCATCCAGCTCAACACTAGAGTTATTGTAAATGAGACTGTTCATCTAGTTCAACACTAGATTTATTGTAAATGAGACTGTTCATCCAGTTCAACACGAGAGTTATTGTAAATGAGACTGTTCATCCAGTTCAACACTAGAGTTATTGTAAATGAGACTGTTCATCCATCTCAACACTAGTGTTATTGTAAATGAGACTGTTCATCCAGCTCAACACTAGAGTTATTGTAAATGAGTCTGGTCATCCAGTTCAACACTAGAGTTATTGTAAATGAGACTGTTCATCCAGTTCAAAACCAGAGATATTGTAAATGAGACTGTTCATCCAATTCAACACTAGAGTTATTGTAAATGAGACTGTTCATCCAGTTCAACGCAAGAGTTATTGTAAATGAGACTTTTCATCCAGCTCAACACTAGAGTTATTGTAAATGAGACTGTTCATCTAGTTCAACACTAGATTTATTGTAAATGAGACTGTTCATCCAGTTCAACACGAGAGTTATTGTAAATGAGACTGTTCATCCAGTTCAACACTAGAGTTATTGTAAATGAGACTGTTCATCCATCTCAACACTAGTGTTATTGTAAATGAGACTGTTCATCCAGCTCAACACTAGAGTTATTGTAAATGAGTCTGGTCATCCAGTTCAACACTAGAGTTATTGTAAATGAGACTGTTCATCCATCTCAACACTAGAGTTATGGTAAATGAGACTGTTCATCCATCTCAACACTAGAGTTATTGTAAATGAGACTGTTCATCCAGCTCAACACGAGAGTTATTGTAAATGAGACTGTTCATCCAGTTCAACACTAGAGTTATTGAAAATGAGACTGTTCATCCAGCTCAACACTAGAGTTATTGTAAATGAGACTGTTCATCAAGTTCAACACCAGAGTTATTGTAAATGAGACTGTTCATCCAGTTTAACACTAGAGTTATTGCAAATGAGACTGTTCATTCAGTTCAACACTAGAGTTATTGTAAATGAGACTGTTCATCCAGCTGAACACGAGGGTTATTGTAAATGAGACTGTACATCCAGTTCAAAACCAGAGATATTGTAAATGAGACTGTTCATCCAGCTCAACACTAGAGTTATTGTAAATGAGACTGTTCATCTAGTTCAACACTAGATTTATTGTAAATGAGACTGTTCATCCAGTTCAACACGAGAGTTATTGTAGATGAGACTGTTCATCCAGTTCAACACTAGAGTTATTGTAAATGAGACTGTTCATCCATCTCAACACTAGAGTTATTGTAAATGAGACTGTTCATCCATCTCAACACTAGAGTTATTGTAAATGAGACTGTTCATCCAGCTCAACACGAGAGTTATTGTAAATGAGACTGTTCATCCAGTTCAACACTAGAGTTATTGAAAATGAGACTGTTCATCCAGCTCAACACTAGAGTTATTGTAAATGAGACTGTTCATCAAGTTCAACACCAGAGTTATTGTAAATGAGACTGTTCATCCAGTTCAACACTAGAGTTATTGTAAATGAGACTGTTCATTCAGTTCAACACTAGAGTTATTGTAAATGAGACTGTTCATCCAGTTCAACACTAGAGTTATTGTAAATGAGACTGTTCATCCAGTTCAACACAAGAGTTATTGTAAATGAGACTTTTCATCCAGCTCAACACTAGAGTTATTGTAAATGAGACTGTTCATCCAGTTCAACACTAGAGTTATTGTAAATGAGACTGTTCATCCAGTTCAAAACCAGAGATATTGTAAATGAGACTGTTCATCCAGTTCAACACTAGAGTTATTGTAAATGAGACTGTTCATCCAGTTCAACACAAGAGTTATTGTAAATGAGACTTTTCATCCAGCTCAACACTAGAGTTATTGTAAATGAGACTGTTTATCTAGTTCAACACTAGATTTATTGTAAATGAGACTGTTCATCCAGTTCAACACGAGAGTTATTGTAAATGAGACTGTTCATCCAGTTCAACACTAGAGTTATTGTAAATGAGACTATTCATCCATCTCAACACTAGTGTTATTGTAAATGAGACTGTTCATCCAGCTCAACACTAGAGTTATTGTAAATGAGTCTGGTCATCCAGTTCAACACTAGAGTTATTGTAAATGAGACTGTTCATCCATCTCAACACTAGAGTTATTGTAAATGAGACTGTTCATCCATCTCAACACTAGAGTTATTGTAAATGAGACTGTTCATCCAGCTCAACACGAGAGTTATTGTAAATGAGACTGTTCATCCAGTTCAACACTAGAGTTATTGAAAATGAGACTGTTCATCCAGCTCAACACTAGAGTTATTGTAAATGAGACTGTTCATCCAGTTCAACACTAGAGTTATTGTAAATGAGACAGTTCATCGAGCTGAACACGAGGGTTATTGTAAATGAGACTGTTCATCCAGCTCAACACTAGAGTTATTGTAAATGAGACTGGTCATCCAGTTCAACACGAGAGTTATAGTAAATGAGACTGTTCATCCATCTCAACACTAGAGCTACTGTACATGAGACTGATCATCCAGTTCAACACTGGAGTTATTGAAAATGAGACTGTTCATCCAGTTCAAAACCAGAGTTATTGTAAATGAGACTGTTCATCCAGTTCAACACGAGAGTTATTGGAAATGAGACTGTTCATCCAGTTCAACACGACAGTTATTGTAAATGAGACTGTTCATCCAGTTCAACACAAGAGTTATTGTAAATGAGACTTTTCATCCAGCTCAACACTAGAGTTATTGTAAATGAGACCGTTCATCCAGTTCAACACTAGAGTTATTGTAAATGAGACTGTTCATCTAGTTCAACACTAGATTTATTGTAAATGAGACTGTTCATCCAGTTCAAAACGAGAGTTATTGTAGATGAGTCTGTTCATCCAGTTCAACACTAGAGTTATTGTAAATGAGACTGTTCATCCATCTCAACACTAGAGTTATTGTAAATGAGACTGTTCATCCATCTCAACACTCGAGTTATTGTAAATGAGACTGTTCATCCAGCTCAACACGAGAGTTATTGTAAATGAGACTGTTCATCTAGCTCAACACTAGAGTAATTGTAAATGAGACTGTTCATCCAGTTCAAAACCAGAGATATCGTAAATGAGACTGTTCATCCAGTTCAACACGAGAGTTATTGGAAATGAGACTGTTCATCCATCTCAACACTAGAGTTATTGTAAATGAGATTGTTCATCCAGCTCAACACTCGAGTTATTGTAAATGAGACTGTTCATCCATCTCAACACTAGAGTTATTGTAAATGAGACTGTTCATCCAGTTCAACACTAGAGTTATTGTAAATGAGACTGTTCATCCATCTCAACACTAGAGTTATTGTAAATGAGACTGTTCATCCAGCTCAACACAAGAGTTATTGTAAATGAGATTGTTCATCCAGTTTAACACTAGAGTTATTGTAAATGAGACTGTTCATCCATCTCAACACTAGAGTTATTGTAAATGAGACTGTTCATCCAGTTCAACACTGGAGTTATTGTAAATGAGACTGTTCATCCAGCTCAACACAAGAGTTATTGTAAATGAGACTGTTCATCCAGTTCAACACTCGAGTTATTGGAAATGAGACTGTTCATCCAGCTCAACACAAGAGTTATTGTAAATGAGATTGTTCATCCAGCTCAACACTAGAGTTATTGTAAATGAGACTGTTCATCCAGTTCAACACTAGAGTTATTGTAAATGAGACTGTTCATCCATCTCAACACTAGAGTTATTGTAAATGAGATTGTTCATCCAGCTCAACACTAGAGTTATTGTAAATGAGACTGTTCATCCAGCTCAACACGAGAGATATCGTAAATGAGACTGTTCATCCAGTTCAACACGAGAGTTATTGTAAATGAGAATGTTCATCCAGTTCAACACTAGAGTTATTGTAAATGAGACTGTTCATCCAGCTCAACACTAGAGTTATTGGAAATGAGATTGTTCATCCAGCTCAACACGAGAGTTATTGGAAATGAGACTGTTCATCCAGCTCAACACTAGAGTTATTGTAAATGAGATTGTTCATCCAGCTCAACACGAGAGTTATTGGAAATGAGACTGTTCATCCAGTTCAACACTAGAGTTATTGGAAATGAGATTGTTCATCCATCTCAACACTAGAGTTATTGTAAATGAGACTGTTCATCCAGCTCAACACTAGAGTTATTGTAAATGAGATTGTTCATCCAGCTCAACACGAGAGTTATTGGAAATGAGACTGTTCATCCAGTTCAACACTAGAGTTATTGTAAATGAGACTGTTCATCCAGCTCAACACTAGAGTTATTGTAAATGAGATTGTTCATCGAGCTCAACACGAGAGTTATTGGAAATGAGACTGTTCATCCAGCTCAACACAAGAGTTATTGTAAATGAGACTGTTCATCCAGCTCAACACTCGAGTTATTGTAAATGAGACTATTCATCCAGTTTAACACCAGAGTTATTGTGAATAAGACTGTTCATCCAGTTCAACACTAGAGTTATTGTAAATGAGACTGTTCATCCAGTTCAACACTAGAGTTATTGTAAATGAGACTGCTCATCCAGTTCAACACGAGAGTTATTGTAAATGAGACTGTTCATCCAGCTCAACACGAGAGTTATTGTGAAAGAGACTGTTCATCCAGTTTAACACCAGAGTTATTGTGAATGAGACTGTTCTTCCAGTTCAACACTAGAGTTATTGTGAATGAGACTGTTCATCCAGTTCAACACTAGAGCTATTGTGAATGAAACTGTTCATCCAGCTCAACACTAGAGCTATTGTAAATGAGACTATTCATCCAGTTTAACACCAGAGTTATTGTGAATAAGACTGTTCATCCAGTTCAACACTAGAGTTATTGTAAATGAGACTGTTCATCCAGTTCAACACTAGAGTTATTGTAAATGAGACTGTTCATCCAGTTCAACACTAGAGCTATTGTAAATGAGACTGTTCATCCATCTCAACACTAGAGTTATTGTAAATGAGACTGTTCATCCAGCTCAACACTAGAGTAATTGTAAATGAGACTGTTCATCCAGTTCAAAACCAGAGTTATTGTAAATGAGAATGTTCATCCAGTTCAACACTGGAGTTATTGTAAATGAGACCGATCATCCAGCTCAACACGAGAGTTATTGTAAATGAGACTGTTCATGCAGCTCAACACTAGAGTTATTGTAAATGAGACTGTTCATCCAGCTCAACACGAGAGTTATTGTAAATGAGACTGTTCATCTCGTTCAACACTAGAGTTATTGTAAATGAGACTGTTCATCCAGCTCAACACCAGAGTTATTGTAAATGAGATTGTTCATCCATCTCAACACGAGAGTTATTGTCAATGAGACTGTTCATCCAGCTCAAAACGAGAGTTATTGGAAATGAGACTGTTCATCCAGTTCAACACTAGAGTTATTGTAAATGAGACTGTTCATCCAGCTCAGCACTAGAGTTATTGTAAATGAGTCTATTCATCCAGTTTAACACCAGAGTTATTGTGAATGAGACTATTCATCCAGTTCAACACTAGAGTTATTGTAAATGAGACTGTTCATCCAGTTCAACACTAGAGTTATTGTAAATGTGACTGTTCATCCAGTTCAACACTAGAGTTCTTGTAAATGAGACTGCTCATCCAGTTCAACACTAGAGCTATTGTGAATGAGACTGTTCATCCAGTTCAACACTAGAGTTATTGTAAATGAGACTGTTCATCCAGTTCAACACTTGAGCTATTGTAAATGAGACTATTCATCCAGTTTAACACCAGAGTTATTGTGAATAAGACTGTTCATGCAGTTCAACACTAGAGTTATTGTAAATGAGACTGTTCATCCAGTTCAACACTAGAGTTATTGTAATTGAGACTGTTCATCCAGCTTAACACTAGAGTTATTGTAAATGAGACTGTTCATCCAGTTCAACACTAGAGTTATTGTAAATGAGACTGTTCATCCAGTTCAACACTAGAGCTATTGTAAATGAGACTATTCATCCAGTTTAACACCAGAGTTATTGTGAATAAGACTGTTCATCCAGTTCAACACTAGAGTTATTGTAAATGAGACTGTTCATCCAGTTCAACACTAGAGTTATTGTAAATGAGACTGTTCATCCAGTTCAACACTAGAGCTATTGTAAATGAGACTGTTCATCCATCTCAACACTTCTTTGGGCCTCCTTATCTCGAGAGACAATGGATACGTGCCTTGAAGTGGTCAGTGGTTTGTGAAGCAGCGCCTGGAGTGGCTATAAAGGCCAATTCTGGAGTGACAGGCTCTTCCACAGGTGCTGCAGAGAAATTTGTTTGTTGGGGCTGTTGCACAGTTGGCTCTCCCCTTGCGCCTCTGTCTTTTTTCCTGCCAACTACTAAGTCTCTTCGACTCGCCACAATTTAGCCCTGTCTTTATGGCTGCCCGCCAGCTCTGGCGAATGCTGGCAACTGACTCCCACGACTTGTGATCAATGTCACACGATTTCATGTCGCGTTTGCAGACGTCTTTATAACGGAGACATGGACGGCCGGTGGGTCTGATACCAGTGGCGAGCTCGCTGTACAATGTGTCTTTGGGGATCCTGCCATCTTCCATGCGGCTCACATGGCCAAGCCATCTCAAGCGCCGCTGACTCAGTAGTGTGTATAAGCTGGGGGTGTTGGCCGCTTCAAGGACTTCTGTGTTGGAGATATAGTCCTGCCACCTGATGCCAAGTATTCTCCGAAGGCAGCGACACTAGAGTTATTGTAAATGAGACTGTTCATCTAGCTCAACACTAGAGTAATTGTAAATGAGACTGTTCATCCAGTTCAAAACCAGAGATATCGTAAATGAGACTGTTCATCCAGTTCAACACGAGAGTTATTGTAAATGAGAATGTTCATCCAGTTCAACACTAGAGTTATTGTAAATGAGAATGTTCATCCAGCTCAACACTCGAGTTATTGTAAATGAGATTGTTCATCCATCTCAACACTAGAGTTATTGTAAATGAGACTGTTCATCCAGCTCAACACTAGAGTTATTGTAAATGAGATTGTTCATCCAGCTCAACACGAGAGTTATTGGAAATGAGACTGTTCATCCAGTTCAACACTAGAGTTATTGTAAATGAGACTGTTCATCCAGCTCAACACTAGAGTTATTGTAAATGAGACTATTCATCCAGTTTAACACCAGAGTTATTGTGAATAAGACTGTTCATCCAGTTCAACACTAGAGTTATTGTAAATGAGACTGTTCATCCAGTTCAACACTAGAGTTATTGTAAATGAGACTGCTCATCCAGTTCAACACTAGAGTTATTGTAAATGAGACTGTTCATCCAGCTCAACACGAGAGTTATTGTGAAAGAGACTGTTCATCCAGTTCAACACTAGAGTTATTGTAAGTGAGACTGTTCATCCAGTTCAACACTAGAGTTATTGTAAATGAGACTGTTCATCCAGTTCAACACTAGAGCTATTGTAAATGAGACTGTTCATCCATCTCAGCACTAGAGTTATTGTAAATGAGACTGTTCATCCAGCTCAACACTAGAGTAATTGTAAATGAGACTGTTCATCCAGTTCAAAACCAGAGATATCGTAAATGAGACTGTTCATCCAGTTCAACACTAGAGTTATTGTAAATGAGAATGTTCATCCAGTTCAACACTGGAGTTATTGTAAATGAGACTGTTCATCCAGCTCAACACGAGAGTTATTGTAAATGACACTGTTCATGCAGCTCAACACTAGAGTTATTGTAAATTAGACTGTTCATCTCGTTCAACACTAGAGTTATTGTAAATGAGACTGTTCATCCAGCTCAACACCAGAGTTATTGTAAATGAGATTGTTCATCCATCTCAACACGAGAGTTATTGTAAATGAGACTGTTCATCCAGCTCAACACGAGAGTTATTGGAAATGAGATTGTTCATCCAGCTCAGCACTAGAGTTATTGTAAATGAGACTGTTCATCCAGTTCAACACTAGAGCTATTGTAAATGAGTCTATTCATCCAGTTTAACACCAGAGTTATTGTGAATGAGACTGTTCATCCAGTTCAACACTAGAGTTATTGTAAATGAGACTGTTCATCCAGTTCAACACTAGAGTTATTGTAAATGTGACTGTTCATCCAGTTCAACACTAGAGTTATTGTAAATGAGACTGCTCATCCAGTTCAACACTAGAGCTATTGTAAATGAGACTGTTCATCCAGTTCAACACTAGAGCTATTGTAAATGAGACTATTCATCCAGTTTAACACCAGAGTTATTGTGAATAAGACTGTTCATGCAGTTCAACACTAGAGTTATTGTAAATGAGACTGTTCATCCAGTTCAACACTAGAGTTATTGTAAATGAGACTGTTCATCCAGTTCAACACTGGAGCTATTGTAAATGAGACTATTCATCCAGTTTAACACCAGAGTTATTGTGAATAAGACTGTTCATGCAGTTCAACACTAGAGTTATTGTAAATGAGACTGTTCATCCAGTTCAACACTAGAGTTATTGTAAATGAGACTGTTCATCCAGCTTAACACTAGAGTTATTGTAAAAGAGACTGTTCATCCAGTTTAACACTAGAGTTATTGTAAATGAGACTGTTCATCCAGTTCAACACTAGAGTTATTGTAAATGAGACTGTTCATTCAGTTCAACACTAGAGCTATTGTAAATGAGACTATTCATCCAGTTTAACACCAGAGTTGTTGTGAATAAGACTGTTCATCCAGTTCAACACTAGAGTTATTGTAAATGAGACTGTTCATCCAGTTCAACACTAGAGTTATTGTAAATGAGACTGTTCATCCAGTTCAACACTAGAGCTATTGTAAATGAGACTGTTCATCCATCTCAACACTAGAGTTATTGTAAATGAGACTGTTCATCCAGCTCAACACTAGAGTAATTGTAAATGAGACTGTTCATCCAGTTCAAAACCAGAGATATCGTAAATGAGACTGTTCATCCAGTTCAACACTAGAGTTATTGTAAATGAGAATGTTCATCCAGTTCAACACTGGAGTTATTGTAAATGAGACTGTTCATCCAGCTCAACACGAGAGTTATTGTAAATGAGACTGTTCATGCAGCTCAACACTAGAGTTATTGTAAATGAGACTGTTCATCCAGCTCAACACTAGAGTTATTGTAAATGAGACTGTTCATCCATCTCAACACGAGAGTTATTGTAAATGAGACTGTTCATCCAGCTCAACACCAGAGTTATTGTAAATGAGATTGTTCATCCATCTCAACACGAGAGTTATTGTAAATGAGACTGTTCATCCAGCTCAACACGAGAGTTATTGGAAATGAGATTGTTCATCCAGCTCAACACTAGAGCTATTGTGAATGAGACTGTTCATCCAGCTCAACACTAGAGCTATTGTAAATGAGACTATTCATCCAGTTTAACACCAGAGTTATTGTGAATAAGACTGTTCATCCAGTTCAACACTAGAGTTATTGTAAATGAGACTGTTCATCCAGTTCAACACTAGAGTTATTGTAAATGAGACTGTTCATCCAGTTCAACACTAGAGCTATTGTAAATGAGACTGTTCATCCATCTCAACACTAGAGTTATTGTAAATGAGACTGTTCATCCAGCTCAACACTAGAGTAATTGTAAATGAGACTGTTCATCGAGTTCAAAACCAGAGATATCGTAAATGAGACTGTTCATCCAGTTCAACACTAGAGTTATTGTAAATGAGAATGTTCATCCAGTTCAACACTGGAGTTATTGTAAATGAGACTGTTCATCCAGCTCAACACGAGAGTTATTGTAAATGAGACTGTTCATGCAGCTCAACACTAGAGTTATTGTAAATGAGACTGTTCATCCATCTCAACACTAGAGTTATTGTAAATGAGACTGTTCATCCAGTTCAACACTAGAGTTATTGTAAATGAGACTGTTCATCCATCTCAACACTAGAGTTATTGTAAATGAGACTGTTCATCCAGCTCAACACAAGAGTTATTGTAAATGAGATTGTTCATCCAGTTTAACACTAGAGTTATTGTAAATGAGACTGTTCATCCATCTCAACACTAGAGTTATTGTAAATGAGACTGTTCATCCAGTTCAACACTGGAGTTATTGTAAATGAGACTGTTCATCCAGCTCAACACAAGAGTTATTGTAAATGAGACTGTTCATCCAGTTCAACACTCGAGTTATTGGAAATGAGACTGTTCATCCAGCTCAACACAAGAGTTATTGTAAATGAGATTGTTCATCCAGCTCAACACTAGAGTTATTGTAAATGAGACTGTTCATCCAGTTCAACACTAGAGTTATTGTAAATGAGACTGTTCATCCATCTCAACACTAGAGTTATTGTAAATGAGATTGTTCATCCAGCTCAACACTAGAGTTATTGTAAATGAGACTGTTCATCCAGCTCAACACGAGAGATATCGTAAATGAGACTGTTCATCCAGTTCAACACGAGAGTTATTGTAAATGAGAATGTTCATCCAGTTCAACACTAGAGTTATTGTAAATGAGACTGTTCATCCAGCTCAACACTAGAGTTATTGGAAATGAGATTGTTCATCCAGCTCAACACGAGAGTTATTGGAAATGAGACTGTTCATCCAGCTCAACACCAGAGTTATTGTAAATGAGATTGTTCATCCATCTCAACACTAGAGTTATTGTAAATGAGACTGTTCATCCAGCTCAACACAAGAGTTATTGTAAATGAGATTGTTCATCCATCTCAACACTAGAGTTATTGTAAATGAGACTGTTCATCCAGCTCAACACTAGAGTTATTGTAAATGAGATTGTTCATCCAGCTCAACACGAGAGTTATTGGAAATGAGACTGTTCATCCAGTTCAACACTAGAGTTATTGGAAATGAGATTGTTCATCCATCTCAACACTAGAGTTATTGTAAATGAGACTGTTCATCCAGCTCAACACTAGAGTTATTGTAAATGAGATTGTTCATCCAGCTCAACACGAGAGTTATTGGAAATGAGACTGTTCATCCAGTTCAACACTAGAGTTATTGTAAATGAGACTGTTCATCCAGCTCAACACTAGAGTTATTGTAAATGAGATTGTTCATCGAGCTCAACACGAGAGTTATTGGAAATGAGACTGTTCATCCAGCTCAACACAAGAGTTATTGTAAATGAGACTGTTCATCCAGCTCAACACTCGAGTTATTGTAAATGAGACTATTCATCCAGTTTAACACCAGAGTTATTGTGAATAAGACTGTTCATCCAGTTCAACACTAGAGTTATTGTAAATGAGACTGTTCATCCAGTTCAACACTAGAGTTATTGTAAATGAGACTGCTCATCCAGTTCAACACGAGAGTTATTGTAAATGAGACTGTTCATCCAGCTCAACACGAGAGTTATTGTGAAAGAGACTGTTCATCCAGTTTAACACCAGAGTTATTGTGAATGAGACTGTTCTTCCAGTTCAACACTAGAGTTATTGTGAATGAGACTGTTCATCCAGTTCAACACTAGAGCTATTGTGAATGAAACTGTTCATCCAGCTCAACACTAGAGCTATTGTAAATGAGACTATTCATCCAGTTTAACACCAGAGTTATTGTGAATAAGACTGTTCATCCAGTTCAACACTAGAGTTATTGTAAATGAGACTGTTCATCCAGTTCAACACTAGAGTTATTGTAAATGAGACTGTTCATCCAGTTCAACACTAGAGCTATTGTAAATGAGACTGTTCATCCATCTCAACACTAGAGTTATTGTAAATGAGACTGTTCATCCAGCTCAACACTAGAGTAATTGTAAATGAGACTGTTCATCCAGTTCAAAACCAGAGTTATTGTAAATGAGAATGTTCATCCAGTTCAACACTGGAGTTATTGTAAATGAGACCGATCATCCAGCTCAACACGAGAGTTATTGTAAATGAGACTGTTCATGCAGCTCAACACTAGAGTTATTGTAAATGAGACTGTTCATCCAGCTCAACACGAGAGTTATTGTAAATGAGACTGTTCATCTCGTTCAACACTAGAGTTATTGTAAATGAGACTGTTCATCCAGCTCAACACCAGAGTTATTGTAAATGAGATTGTTCATCCATCTCAACACGAGAGTTATTGTCAATGAGACTGTTCATCCAGCTCAAAACGAGAGTTATTGGAAATGAGACTGTTCATCCAGTTCAACACTAGAGTTATTGTAAATGAGACTGTTCATCCAGCTCAGCACTAGAGTTATTGTAAATGAGTCTATTCATCCAGTTTAACACCAGAGTTATTGTGAATGAGACTATTCATCCAGTTCAACACTAGAGTTATTGTAAATGAGACTGTTCATCCAGTTCAACACTAGAGTTATTGTAAATGTGACTGTTCATCCAGTTCAACACTAGAGTTCTTGTAAATGAGACTGCTCATCCAGTTCAACACTAGAGCTATTGTGAATGAGACTGTTCATCCAGTTCAACACTAGAGTTATTGTAAATGAGACTGTTCATCCAGTTCAACACTTGAGCTATTGTAAATGAGACTATTCATCCAGTTTAACACCAGAGTTATTGTGAATAAGACTGTTCATGCAGTTCAACACTAGAGTTATTGTAAATGAGACTGTTCATCCAGTTCAACACTAGAGTTATTGTAATTGAGACTGTTCATCCAGCTTAACACTAGAGTTATTGTAAATGAGACTGTTCATCCAGTTCAACACTAGAGTTATTGTAAATGAGACTGTTCATCCAGTTCAACACTAGAGCTATTGTAAATGAGACTATTCATCCAGTTTAACACCAGAGTTATTGTGAATAAGACTGTTCATCCAGTTCAACACTAGAGTTATTGTAAATGAGACTGTTCATCCAGTTCAACACTAGAGTTATTGTAAATGAGACTGTTCATCCAGTTCAACACTAGAGCTATTGTAAATGAGACTGTTCATCCATCTCAACACTTCTTTGGGCCTCCTTATCTCGAGAGACAATGGATACGTGCCTTGAAGTGGTCAGTGGTTTGTGAAGCAGCGCCTGGAGTGGCTATAAAGGCCAATTCTGGAGTGACAGGCTCTTCCACAGGTGCTGCAGAGAAATTTGTTTGTTGGGGCTGTTGCACAGTTGGCTCTCCCCTTGCGCCTCTGTCTTTTTTCCTGCCAACTACTAAGTCTCTTCGACTCGCCACAATTTAGCCCTGTCTTTATGGCTGCCCGCCAGCTCTGGCGAATGCTGGCAACTGACTCCCACGACTTGTGATCAATGTCACACGATTTCATGTCGCGTTTGCAGACGTCTTTATAACGGAGACATGGACGGCCGGTGGGTCTGATACCAGTGGCGAGCTCGCTGTACAATGTGTCTTTGGGGATCCTGCCATCTTCCATGCGGCTCACATGGCCAAGCCATCTCAAGCGCCGCTGACTCAGTAGTGTGTATAAGCTGGGGGTGTTGGCCGCTTCAAGGACTTCTGTGTTGGAGATATAGTCCTGCCACCTGATGCCAAGTATTCTCCGAAGGCAGCGACACTAGAGTTATTGTAAATGAGACTGTTCATCTAGCTCAACACTAGAGTAATTGTAAATGAGACTGTTCATCCAGTTCAAAACCAGAGATATCGTAAATGAGACTGTTCATCCAGTTCAACACGAGAGTTATTGTAAATGAGAATGTTCATCCAGTTCAACACTAGAGTTATTGTAAATGAGAATGTTCATCCAGCTCAACACTCGAGTTATTGTAAATGAGATTGTTCATCCATCTCAACACTAGAGTTATTGTAAATGAGACTGTTCATCCAGCTCAACACTAGAGTTATTGTAAATGAGATTGTTCATCCAGCTCAACACGAGAGTTATTGGAAATGAGACTGTTCATCCAGTTCAACACTAGAGTTATTGTAAATGAGACTGTTCATCCAGCTCAACACTAGAGTTATTGTAAATGAGACTATTCATCCAGTTTAACACCAGAGTTATTGTGAATAAGACTGTTCATCCAGTTCAACACTAGAGTTATTGTAAATGAGACTGTTCATCCAGTTCAACACTAGAGTTATTGTAAATGAGACTGCTCATCCAGTTCAACACTAGAGTTATTGTAAATGAGACTGTTCATCCAGCTCAACACGAGAGTTATTGTGAAAGAGACTGTTCATCCAGTTCAACACTAGAGTTATTGTAAGTGAGACTGTTCATCCAGTTCAACACTAGAGTTATTGTAAATGAGACTGTTCATCCAGTTCAACACTAGAGCTATTGTAAATGAGACTGTTCATCCATCTCAGCACTAGAGTTATTGTAAATGAGACTGTTCATCCAGCTCAACACTAGAGTAATTGTAAATGAGACTGTTCATCCAGTTCAAAACCAGAGATATCGTAAATGAGACTGTTCATCCAGTTCAACACTAGAGTTATTGTAAATGAGAATGTTCATCCAGTTCAACACTGGAGTTATTGTAAATGAGACTGTTCATCCAGCTCAACACGAGAGTTATTGTAAATGACACTGTTCATGCAGCTCAACACTAGAGTTATTGTAAATTAGACTGTTCATCTCGTTCAACACTAGAGTTATTGTAAATGAGACTGTTCATCCAGCTCAACACCAGAGTTATTGTAAATGAGATTGTTCATCCATCTCAACACGAGAGTTATTGTAAATGAGACTGTTCATCCAGCTCAACACGAGAGTTATTGGAAATGAGATTGTTCATCCAGCTCAGCACTAGAGTTATTGTAAATGAGACTGTTCATCCAGTTCAACACTAGAGCTATTGTAAATGAGTCTATTCATCCAGTTTAACACCAGAGTTATTGTGAATGAGACTGTTCATCCAGTTCAACACTAGAGTTATTGTAAATGAGACTGTTCATCCAGTTCAACACTAGAGTTATTGTAAATGTGACTGTTCATCCAGTTCAACACTAGAGTTATTGTAAATGAGACTGCTCATCCAGTTCAACACTAGAGCTATTGTAAATGAGACTGTTCATCCAGTTCAACACTAGAGCTATTGTAAATGAGACTATTCATCCAGTTTAACACCAGAGTTATTGTGAATAAGACTGTTCATGCAGTTCAACACTAGAGTTATTGTAAATGAGACTGTTCATCCAGTTCAACACTAGAGTTATTGTAAATGAGACTGTTCATCCAGTTCAACACTAGAGCTATTGTAAATGAGACTATTCATCCAGTTTAACACCAGAGTTATTGTGAATAAGACTGTTCATGCAGTTCAACACTAGAGTTATTGTAAATGAGACTGTTCATCCAGTTCAACACTAGAGTTATTGTAAATGAGACTGTTCATCCAGCTTAACACTAGAGTTATTGTAAAAGAGACTGTTCATCCAGTTTAACACTAGAGTTATTGTAAATGAGACTGTTCATCCAGTTCAACACTAGAGTTATTGTAAATGAGACTGTTCATCCAGTTCAACACTAGAGCTATTGTAAATGAGACTGTTCATCCATCTCAACACTAGAGTTATTGTAAATGAGACTGTTCATCCAGCTCAACACTAGAGTAATTGTAAATGAGACTGTTCATCCAGTTCAAAACCAGAGATATCGTAAATGAGACTGTTCATCCAGTTCAACACTAGAGTTATTGTAAATGAGAATGTTCATCCAGTTCAACACTGGAGTTATTGTAAATGAGACTGTTCATCCAGCTCAACACGAGAGTTATTGTAAATGAGACTGTTCATGCAGCTCAACACTAGAGTTATTGTAAATGAGACTGTTCATCCAGCTCAACACTAGAGTTATTGTAAATGAGACTGTTCATCCATCTCAACACGAGAGTTATTGTAAATGAGACTGTTCATCCAGCTCAACACCAGAGTTATTGTAAATGAGATTGTTCATCCATCTCAACACGAGAGTTATTGTAAATGAGACTGTTCATCCAGCTCAACACGAGAGTTATTGGAAATGAGATTGTTCATCCAGCTCAACACTAGAGCTATTGTGAATGAGACTGTTCATCCAGCTCAACACTAGAGCTATTGTAAATGAGACTATTCATCCAGTTTAACACCAGAGTTATTGTGAATAAGACTGTTCATCCAGTTCAACACTAGAGTTATTGTAAATGAGACTGTTCATCCAGTTCAACACTAGAGTTATTGTAAATGAGACTGTTCATCCAGTTCAACACTAGAGCTATTGTAAATGAGACTGTTCATCCATCTCAACACTAGAGTTATTGTAAATGAGACTGTTCATCCAGCTCAACACTAGAGTAATTGTAAATGAGACTGTTCATCCAGTTCAAAACCAGAGATATCGTAAATGAGACTGTTCATCCAGTTCAACACTAGAGTTATTGTAAATGAGAATGTTCATCCAGTTCAACACTGGAGTTATTGTAAATGAGACTGTTCATCCAGCTCAACACGAGAGTTATTGTAAATGAGACTGTTCATGCAGCTCAACACTAGAGTTATTGTAAATGAGACTGTTCATCCAGCTCAACACTAGAGTTATTGTAAATGAGACTGTTCATCCATCTCAACACGAGAGTTATTGTAAATGAGACTGTTCATCCAGCTCAACACCACAGTTATTGTAAATGAGATTGTTCATCCATCTCAACACGAGAGTTATTGTAAATGAGACTGTTCATCCAGCTCAACACGAGAGTTATTGGAAATGAGATTGTTCATCCAGCTCAGCACTAGAGTTATTCTAAATGAGACTGTTCATCCAGTTCAACACTAGAGCTATTGTAAATGAGTCTATTCATCCAGTTTAACACCAGAGTTATTGTGAATGAGACTGTTCATCCAGTTCAACACTAGAGTTATTGTAAATGTGACTGTTCATCCAGTTCAACACTAGAGTTCTTGTAAATGAGACTGCTCATCCAGTTCAACACTAGAGCTATTGTGAATGAGACTGTTCATCCAGTTCAACACTAGAGTTATTGTAAATGAGACTGTTCATCCAGTTCAACACTAGAGCTATTGTAAATGAGACTATTCATCCAGTTTAACACCAGAGTTATTGTGAATAAGACTGTTCATGCAGTTCAACACTAGAGTTATTGTAAATGAGACTGTTCATCCAGTTCAATACTAGAGTTATTGTAAATGAGACTGTTCATCCAGCTTAACACTAGAGTTATTGTAAATGAGACTGTTCATCCAGTTCAACACTAGAGTTATTGTAAATGAGACTGTTCATCCAGTTCAACACTAGAGCTATTGTAAATGAGACTGTTCATCCAGTTCAACACTAGAGTTATTGTAAATGAGACTGTTCATCCAGTTCAACACTAGAGCTATTGTAAATGAGACTGTTCATCCATCTCAACACTTCTTTGGGCCTCCTTATCTCGAGAGACAATGGATACGTGCCTGGAGATGGTCAGTGGTTTGTGAAGCAGCGCCTGGAGTGGCTATAAAGGCCAATTCTGGAGTGACAGGCTCTTCCACAGGTGCTGCAGAGAAATTTGTTTGTTGGGGCTGTTGCACAGTTGGCTCTCCCCTTGCGCCTCTGTCTTTTTTCCTGCCAACTACTAAGTCTCTTCGACTCGCCACAATTTAGCCCTGTCTTTATGGCTGCCCGCCAGCTCTGGCGAATGCTGGCAACTGACTCCCACGACTTGTGATCAATGTCACACGATTTCATGTCGCATTTGCAGACGTCTTTATAACGGAGACATGGACGGCTGGTGGGTCTGATACCAGTGGCGAGCTCGCTGTACAATGTGTCTTTGGGGATCCTGCCATCTTCCATGCGGCTCACATGGCCAAGCCATCTCAAGCGCCGCTGACTCAGTAGTGTGTATAAGCTGGGGGTGTTGGCCGCTTCAAGGACTTCTGTGTTGGAGATATAGTCCTGCCACCTGATGCCAAGTATTCTCCGAAGGCAGCGACACTAGAGTTATTGTAAATGAGACTGTTCATCTAGCTCAACACTAGAGTAATTGTAAATGAGACTGTTCATCCAGTTCAAAACCAGAGATATCGTAAATGAGACTGTTCATCCAGTTCAACACGAGAGTTATTGTAAATGAGAATGTTCATCCAGTTCAACACTAGAGTTATTGTAAATGAGAATGTTCATCCAGCTCAACACTCGAGTTATTGTAAATGAGATTGTTCATCCATCTCAACACTAGAGTTATTGTAAATGAGACTGTTCATCCAGCTCAACACTAGAGTTATTGTAAATGAGATTGTTCATCCAGCTCAACACGAGAGTTATTGGAAATGAGACTGTTCATCCAGTTCAACACTAGAGTTATTGTAAATGAGACTGTTCATCCAGCTCAACACTAGAGTTATTGTAAATGAGACTATTCATCCAGTTTAACACCAGAGTTATTGTGAATAAGACTGTTCATCCAGTTCAACACTAGAGTTATTGTAAATGAGACTGTTCATCCAGTTCAACACTAGAGTTATTGTAAATGAGACTGCTCATCCAGTTCAACACTAGAGTTATTGTAAATGAGACTGTTCATCCAGCTCAACACGAGAGTTATTGTGAAAGAGACTGTTCATCCAGTTCAACACTAGAGTTATTGTAAGTGAGACTGTTCATCCAGTTCAACACTAGAGTTATTGTAAATGAGACTGTTCATCCAGTTCAACACTAGAGCTATTGTAAATGAGACTGTTCATCCATCTCAGCACTAGAGTTATTGTAAATGAGACTGTTCATCCAGCTCAACACTAGAGTAATTGTAAATGAGACTGTTCATCCAGTTCAAAACCAGAGATATCGTAAATGAGACTGTTCATCCAGTTCAACACTAGAGTTATTGTAAATGAGAATGTTCATCTAGTTCAACACTGGAGTTATTGTAAATGAGACTGTTCATCCAGCTCAACACGAGAGTTATTGTAAATGACACTGTTCATGCAGCTCAACACTAGAGTTATTGTAAATGAGACTGTTCATCCAGCTCAACACTAGAGTTATTGTAAATTAGACTGTTCATCTCGTTCAACACTAGAGTTATTGTAAATGAGACTGTTCATCCAGCTCAACACCAGAGTTATTGTAAATGAGATTGTTCATCCATCTCAACACGAGAGTTATTGTAAATGAGACTGTTCATCCAGCTCAACACGAGAGTTATTGGAAATGAGATTGTTCATCCAGCTCAGCACTAGAGTTATTGTAAATGAGACTGTTCATCCAGTTCAACACTAGAGCTATTGTAAATGAGTCTATTCATCCAGTTTAACACCAGAGTTATTGTGAATGAGACTGTTCATCCACTTCAACACTAGAGTTATTGTAAATGAGACTGTTCATCCAGTTCAACACTAGAGTTATTGTAAATGTGACTGTTCATCCAGTTCAACACTAGAGTTATTGTAAATGAGACTGCTCATCCAGTTCAACACTAGAGCTATTGTAAATGAGACTGTTCATCCAGTTCAACACTAGAGCTATTGTAAATGAGACTATTCATCCAGTTTAACACCAGAGTTATTGTGAATAAGACTGTTCATGCAGTTCAACACTAGAGTTATTGTAAATGAGACTGTTCATCCAGTTCAACACTAGAGTTATTGTAAATGAGACTGTTCATCCAGTTCAACACTAGAGCTATTGTAAATGAGACTATTCATCCAGTTTAACACCAGAGTTATTGTGAATAAGACTGTTCATGCAGTTAAACACTAGAGTTATTGTAAATGAGACTGTTCATCCAGTTCAACACTAGAGTTATTGTAAATGAGACTGTTCATCCAGCTTAACACTAGAGTTATTGTAAAAGAGACTGTTCATCCAGTTTAACACTAGAGTCATTGTAAATGAGACTGTTCATCCAGTTCAACACTAGAGTTATTGTAAATGAGACTGTTAATCCAGTTCAACACTAGAGCTATTGTAAATGAGACTATTCATCCAGTTTAACACCAGAGTTATTGTGAATAAGACTGTTCATCCAGTTCAACACTAGAGTTATTGTAAATGAGACTGTTCATCCAGCTCAACACTAGAGTTATTGTAATAGAGACTGTTCATCCAGTTTAACACCAGAGTTATTGTGAATGAGACTGTTCATCCAGTTCAACACTAGAGTTATTGTAAATGAGACTGTTCATCCAGTTCAACACTAGAGCTATTGTGAATGAGACTGTTCATCCATCTCAACACTAGAGTTATTGTAAATGAGACTGTTCATCCTGTTCAGCACAAGAGTTATTGTAAATGAGACTGTTCATCCAGTTCAGCACTGGAGTTATTGTAAATGAGACTGTTCATCCAGTTGAACACTGGAGTTATTGTAAATGAGACTGTTCATCCAGCTCAACACTGGAGTTATTGTAAATGAGACTGTTCATCCAGTTCAACACTGGAGTTATTGTAAATGAAACTGTTCATCCAGTTCAACACTAGAGCTATTATAAATGAAACTGTTCATCCAGTTCAACATTGGAGTTTTTGTAAATGAGACTGTTCATCCAGTTCAACACTGGAGTTATTGTAAATGAGACTGTTCATCCAGTTCAACACTAGAGTTATTGTAAATGAGACTGTTCATCCAGTTCAACATGAGAGCTATTGTAAGTGAGACTTTTCATCCAGTTCAACCCTGGGGTTATTGTAAATCCAAATGTTCATCTAATTTTTCACCAAGATTATTATAAATGATGTCGTCATCCAACTCAACACAAGGTGATTATAAGTTAGACTTTTTGTTTTCCAGCTGAATACCAGTGATACAGTAAATGACACTGTTCATACATCTCAACACCAGGTTTACTGTAATTTAGGCTGTTCATCCAGTTTCGCACCAGGGATCATCGCAAAAGAATTTGCAATTTTTTGAAGAAATTTCAAGAAAATATAAAATTATTTTGTTTTGCATACCCTTTCATGAATACATTATATTGCACACAAATCCTTGGAGTAAATATGGTTCATTAATTCAGTTTGTTCAGTGGAATGTAATTAATGTCCTTTGTCACATTCCCTAGATGACTGTCTCCATGGAGAGTCCTCTGTAGTATTAATAAGGGTTCCTCTGAATGTATCTCGACATTACACGGTCAGGGTCCCATACCTGGCAGAACAGACTTTGGTGTTTCACACAAGAAATGGGATACCCTGTAATTTACCAGTTGGACCTCATTTACTATCCTCTTCTTGCAGCTGTCGGTATTCCAGGTAAGACAGTGAAATGAGACAGTAAAAGTTAAATATCAATTTGTACCTGTCAATGTTATGCGTTCATCCAGCTCACCCTGTTCTGTCATATAAGCTAAGTGTGCAGTAATTCTCTTCTTTTCTTAATGTGGTTTTTAATTGTAAAAATAACAATTCTTCAATTTTCACCACAACATTGAAACAACAATCCCATTTATTGTTTGTAGTACAAAATCCTCCAAAAAGGTTGCACTGGTATCAGATCAGAAATAAGTTAGTAGTTTAATGTCCCAAATTTGTTAAGTGGGTTACACGTGTAACGTGGTTATTTGAATAATGATCAATTTTTAACATTGTTTTATGCATAAATATGTTCTTTTTTTACTGTGGAAGTCTCACTTGTTGCTTAGATTTTGACATCATGTGATAGTGTTAAACAGGACACATTGAATCCGTATCTAGCTATCCATTTCTCCTGACTCACAATATTGCAGAAAATCAAAATCTCACTGTTGTAGCAGGATGTGAGAATTCGCACTCCAAGTTGTAAAGATCATAGCCCAGCAGGACAAGACAGCCCTCTACAAGTTGTACAGACCGTAGCCCAACAGGACAAGAGAGCAATGTACAGGTTGAACAGACCATAGCCCAACAGGACAAGAGAGCCCTCTGCAAGTTGTACAGACCATAGCGCAACGGGGCAGAGCAGATTTTTTTTGCATTTTGGAGAAACTTGTTCCTTATAAAAGAGTAACTGTGTGTTTCACACACATGAATTCTCCAGAAATACTGCAGTATATATATTTTTTACCTCAGCACCTTTACCTCCCATTTGACATCAGCATCTTTATTCACATTTTCACTCATCCTGTCGTTTCATTTTTTACATTTGAACATAGAACATGGAACATAGAACAGTACAGCACAGTACAGGCCCTTCGGCCCACGATGTTGTGCCGAACCTTTAACCTACTCTAAGATCAAACAACCGACATACCCTTCATTCTACTATCATCCATGTACCTATCCAAGAGTCACTTAAATGTCCCTAATGTATCTGCTTCTACTACGACCGCTGGCAGTGCATTCCACGCACCCATCACTCTCTGTGTAAAGAACCTACCTCTGACATCTCCCCGAAACCTTCCTCCAATCACCTTAAAATTATGCCCCCTGGTGATAGCCCTTTCCGCCCTGGGAAAAAGTCTCTGGCTATCCATTCTATCTATGCGTCTCATCATCCTGTACCCCTCTATCAAGTCACCTCTCATCCTTCTTCGTTCCAATGAGAAAAGCCTTAGCACCCTCAACCTTTCTTCGTAAGACATGCCCTCCAGCCCAGGCAGCATCCTGGTAAATCTCCTCTGCACCCTCTCTAAAGCTTCCACATCCTTCCTATAATGAGGCGACCGGAACTGAACACAATATTCCAAGTCTGGTCGAACCAGGGCCTTATAGAGCTGCAGCATAACCTCGCAGGTCTTAAACTCAACCCCCCTGTTAATGAAAGCCAACACACCATACGCCTTCTTAACAACCCTATCAACTTGGGTGGCAACTTTGAGCAATCTATGGACTTGGACCCCAAGATCTCTCTGTTCCTCCACACTACCAAGAATCCTGTCTTTAAGCCTGTATTCTGCATTCAAATCCGACCTTCCAAAATGAATTACTTCACACTTTTCCAGGTTGAACTCCATCTGCCACTTCTCAGCCCAGCTCTGCAGCCTGTCAATGTCCCGTTGCAACCTACAACAGCCTTCCACACTATCCACAACTCCAGCAACCTTCGTGTCATCGGCAAACTTGCTAACCCAGCCTTCCACTTCCTCATCCAAGTCATTTATAAAAATCACAAAGAGCAGAGGTCCCAGAACAGATCCCTGCGGAACACCACTGGTCACCGAGCTCCAGGCTGAATACTTTCCATCTACTACCACCCTCTGTCTTCTATGGGCCAGCCAATTCTGTATCCAGACAGCCAACTTTCCCTGCATCCCATGCCTCCTTACTTTCAGAATGAGCCTACCATGGGGAACCTTATAAAGCGCCTTGCTAAAATCCATATACACCACATCCACTGCTCTTCCTTCATCAATGTGTTTTGTCACATCTTCAAAGAATTCAATAAGGCTTGTGAGGCATGACCTGCCCCTCACAAAGCCATGCTGACTATCTCTAATCAAACTATGCTTTTCCAAATAATCATAAATCCTGTCTCTCAGAATCCTCTCCAATAATTTGCCCACTACCGACGTAAGACTGACTGGTCTATAATTCCCAGGGTTATCCCTATTCCCTTTCTTGAACAAGGGAATAACATTTGCCACCCTCCAATCATCTGGTACTACTCCAGTGGACAGTGAAGACGCAAAGATCATCGCCAAAGGCGCAGCAATCTCTTCCCTCGCTTCCCTTAATATCCTTGGGTATATCCCGTCTGGCCCCGGGGACTTATCTGTCCCCATGTCTTTCAAAATTTCCAGCACATCCTCCCTCTTAACATCAACCTGTTCGAGCATATCAGCCTGTTTCACGCTGTCCTCACAAATGACCAGGTCCCTCTCACTAGTGAATACTGAAGCAAAGTATTCATTTAGGACCTCCCCTACCTCCTCCGACTCCAGGCACAAGTTCCCTCCACTATCCCTGATAGGCCCTACCCTCACTCTGGCCATCCACTTGTTCCTCACATAAGTGTAGAACGCCTTGGGATTTTCCTTAATCCTACCCACCAAGACTTTTTCATGTCCCCTTCTAGCTCTCCTAAGTCCATTCTTCAGTTCCTTCCTGGCTACCTTGTAACCCTCTAGAGCCCTGTCTGATCCTTGCTTCCTCAACCTTAAGTAAGCTTCCTTCTTCCTCTTGAGTAGCTGTTCCACATCTCTTGTCATCCAAGGTTCCTTCACCCTACCATCCCTTCCTTGCCTCATCGGGACAAACCTATCCAGCAGTCGCAGCAAGTGCTCCCTAAACAACCTCCACATTTCTGTCGTGCATTTCCCTGAGAACATCTGTTCCCAATTTATGCTCCCCAGTTCCTGCGTAATAGCATTGTAATTTCTCTTCCGCCAATTAAATATTTTCCCATCCCGTCTGCTCCTGTCCCTCTCCATGACTATAGTAAAGGTCAGGGAGTTGTGATCACTATCACCGAAATGCTCTCCCACCGAGAGATCTGCCACCTGGCCTGGTTCGTTGCCAAGCACCAAATCCAACATAGTCTCCCCTCTCGTCGGCCTATCCACATATTGAGTCAGGAAACCTTCCTGGACACACCTGACAAAAACTGCTCCAACCAAACTATTTGCACTAAGGAAGTTCCAATCAATATTTGGGAAGTTGAAGTCACCCATGACAACAACCCTGTTACTTCTGCACCTTTCCAAAATCTGCCTCCCAATCTGTTCCTCCGTGTCTCTGTGCTATTGGGGGGTCTATAGAAAACTCCCAATAAAGTGACTGCTCCTTTCCTGTTTCTGACTTCCACCCATTATGACTCAGTAGACAAACCCTCCTCGACGACCTCCCTTTCTGCAGCTGTGATACTATCCCTGATTAGCAATGCCACTCCCCCACCTCTTTTACCTCCCTCCCTATTCCTTTTGAAACATCTAAACCCCGGAACATCCAACATCCATTCCTGCCCCTGTGATATCCAAGTCTCCGTAATGGCCACAACATCGGGGCCACTGCTGTTTGTCATTTTTATAAACGACCTGGATGAGGGTGTAGAAGGGTGGGTTAGTAAATTTGCGGATGACACGAAGGTCGGTGGAGTTGTGGATAGTGTCGAAGGGTGTTGTAGGGTACAGAGGGACATAGATAGGCTGCAGAGCTGGGCTGAGAGATGGCAAATGGAGTTTCATGCGGAGAAGTGTGAGGTGATTCACTTTGGAAGGAGTAACAGCAATGCAGAGTACTGGGCTAATGGGAAGATTCTTGGTTGTGTAGATGAGCAGAGAGATCTTGGTATCCAGGTACATAAATCCCTGAAAGTTGCTACCCAGGTTAATAGGGCTGTTAAGAAGGCATATGGTGTGTTAGCCTTTATTAGTAGGGGGATCGAGTTTCGGAGCCACGAGGTCATGATGCAGCTGTACAAAACTCTGGTGAGGCCGCACCTTGAGTATTGCGTGCAGTTCTGGTCACCGCATTATAGGAAGGATGTGGAAGCTTTGGAAAGGGTGCAGAGGAGATTTACTAGGATGTTGCCTGGTATGGAAGGAAGGTCTTACGAGGAAAGGCTGAGGGACTTGGGGTTGTTTTCGTTAGAGAGAAGGAGGAGGAGAGGTGACTTAATAGAGACATACAAGATAATCAGAGGGTTAGATAGGGTGGATAGTGAAAGTCTTTTTCCTCGGATGAGGATGGCAAACACGAGGGGACATAGCTTTAAGTTGAGGGGTGAAAGATATAGGACAGATGTCAGAGGTAGTTTCTTTACGCAGAGAGAAGTAGGGGCGTGGAACGCCCTGCCTGTAACAGTAGTAGACTCACCAACTTTAAGGGCATTTAAGTGGTCATTGGATAGACATATGGATGTAAATGGAATAGTGTAGGTCAGATGATCGGCGCAACATCGAGGGCCGAAGGGCCTGTACTGCGCTGTAATATTCTAATTCTAAAAAAAATCGTAGCTCCAAGTACAGATCCATGCTCTAAGTTCATCACCCTTATTCCTGACACTTCTTGCGTTAAAATAGAGACACTTCAACCCATCATACTGGCTGCAACTTTGCCCTGTCAACTGTCTAACCTTCCTCACAGACTCTCTGCACTCTGTATCTGCCTGTTCAACAGCTACCCCATCCACTGTTCTGTAGCTCCAGTTCCCATCCCCCTGCCAAACTAGTTTAAACCCTCCCAAAGAGCTCTAGCAAACCTCCCGCCCAGGATATTGGTGCCCCTCCAGTTCAGATGCAACCCGTCCTTCTTGTACAGGTCCCACCTTCCCCAGAAGGTATCCCAATGATCCACATAACTGAAGCCCTCCCTCCTACACCAGCTCTGTAGCCACGTGTTCAGCTGCACTCGCTCTCTGTTTCTCGCCTCACTAGCACGTGGCACTGGTATCAATCCTGAGATTAATAATCTGCTCGTCCTGCCTTTTGGCTTCCAACCTAACTCCCTATATTCGCTCTTCAGGTCCTCATCCCTTTTCCTCGCTATGTCATTGGTACCGATATGTACCACAACTTCTGGCTGCTCCCCCTCCCCCTTAAGAATCCGGTAGACTCGATCCGAGACATCCCTGACCCTGGCACCCGGGAGGCAACATACCATCCGGGAGTCTCGTTCGCGACCACAGAATCCCCTGTCTGTTCCTCTAACCATTGAATCTCCTATCACTATCGCTCTCCTATTCTCCCCCCTTCCCTTCTGAGCCGCAGAGCCAGGCTTAGTGCCAGAGACCTGGCCACTGTGGCTTTCCCCTGGTAGGTCGTCCCCCCCAACCGTATCCAAAACGGTATACTTATTATTGAGGGGAAGGGCCACAGGGGTTCCCTGCACTGCGCGTCTATTCCCTTTCCCTCCCCTGACGGTCACCCAGCTACCTTTATCCTGTGAATTAGGTGTCAGTACTTCCCTATAACTGCTCTCTATCACCCCCTCAGCCTCCCGCATGATCCGAAGTTCATCCAGCTCCAGCTCCAGTTCCCTAACGCAGTCTGTGAGGAGCTGGAGTTGGGTGCACTTCTCACTGGTGAAGTCAGCAGGGACACAAGTGGTGACCCTTACCTCCCACATCCTGCAAGAGGAGCATGCAACTGCCCCAGCTTCCATCCCCTCTGCTCTAAATTGACAACAGAGAATAAAAACAAATAAAGGAAAACCTTACCTTACCAAACCCTCCACACAAGAGTCCTTTTTTTTTGGTTAGAGGAGGAGGATGGGTGGGAGATACTACACGTGTAGTGTTTCGGGTTTAGCCACTGCCCGAATATATAAGTTCACTTACCCAGCAGTCCTTGTGTCCACGTCCGCCGAATCACGAGGTAAGTACTTTATAGTGAAACTTACCTTCCCGGCTGCCCCCTGGCTCGCACTATCACCGCTACCGCTGATCAAAAGGAAGTTGCCGAATCACGAGGTAAGTACTTTATAGTGAAACTTACCTTCCCGGCTGCCCCTTGGCTCGCACTATCACCGCTACCGCTGATCAAAAAATAGATTTCCCTGCCCACCGGTGAACAGTTCAGCTTTGTATTAAAATTTCTATTTTGTTCAGAACTAGAAAACTGATATGTCAATACTTTCTTAATCAACTTTAGATAATTCTTCGAATACAAGGTTTTGGGAAAGTTTTGAGGTAATTTTTATGTTTCCTGTTTCTTACAGTGAACTTGGTGGCAATTGTGATCCTGTCCCGAGGGAAGTGCGGTCTCTCCAAATGCATCACTCACTACCTGGTGGCCATGGCAGCGGCCGATCTGACAGTGGTTATCGTCCATGTGATATTACAACGGATTAACATCATGTACTTGCCAATTAATTTCCTATCTCTGACTCCTGTGTGCAAGGTAAACCTGGTTGCATACATTGTAGCTGTAGACTGTTCTGTCTGGTTTACTGTCACCTTTACTTTTGATCGCTTCGTAGCTATTTGCTGTCAGAAGCTCCAGTCAAAATATTGCACCAGGAAAACAGCAAGAGTGGTTATCACTACTGTTTTTGTGGTGAGCTGTCTGAGGACCATCCCCTTTTACTACATGAATGAAGCTGCCTTTATAATTGATGACGTGCCATGGTTCTGTGCTGCCACAGCTGATTATTTCACTTCCCCCTTGTGGAAGGCATATGAGTGGATCGACAGCATCATAACCCCTCTATTACCAATCCTTCTAATTCTGTTGTTCAATGCACTAACTGTCAGAAACATTATACTGGCAAATAGAGTGCGCAGAGAACTCCGGAACAACAGTGAGAATCAGAATGATCCAGAGGTGATGAATCGGAGGAAATCCATGATTTTACTTTTTGCTATTTCTTCCAATTTCATCCTTTTGTGGATGTTGTATGTTGTGCATTCATTAATCTGGCCAGTGGCAAATTTCTTTTACACAGACAAATATTACAGTAACCCAATATATATTGCCCAACAAGTTGGGTTTATGCTGCAGCTTCTCAGTTCCTGCACAAACACTTGTATCTATGGACTGACACAGAGGAAATTCAGAGAGGAGCTGAAGAATGGGGTGATTTTTGTTTTTACACTGAACAGGAAATTATGTTAAAAACAAATAACTAGCATTGACCTGGAACCGGGCAAATAACTTTTTCGGCCATCTGTGGGCAGGTGAAGAGCAAATAGAAGATTGGTTATCTTCAATGAGATTTTATATAAGTATCATAGAATATTAAAAATGGATTCTAAGGTGGGCAAATGAAAGGTAAAGAATGTAAAAATGGATAACGTGGTTTTTCATGAAATATTCCATCATTAATTTGGCCACTAAGTTTGTGGTTTTAGAGCAACAATACACCATCTAATTTATTCCACATAAAGGAGAGATATTGCTAAATAAAAATGTTCTGACATGCACTATAATGCACTGTTGAATGAACACATGTAAACATTTTGTTTCCAGAACAAACTCACATAGTTTATAAAAGGGAAAATTGCAGGAAAAAAGATGCCTCAAAAAAGATGCCTAAAGGTTATCAAATGTTAGGAAAACATCTGTTCATTGACAGTACCTTGACTCTCTCTCTTTCCCTAACAGAATTTCATGGTATTGCCCCATATTTGTTAGCTAACTCCAAGGGACAGATACTTGAGCATTATTGCTACACAACTGGGTCTTGCTGGAGCACATGAAGCAGGCCTCACTTTCTCTAAGCACCTAATTCTCCAGGGTCACCCTGAAATGCAAAGATAACCCCTGTGTCTTTTTCATTGCCATTAGCCTTTTTATAGCCTGATCCCCTGCCTCCTCCTGTCTCACCTCCAATGACAGGCGCATGAATGTCTTTACCACTTAGTTAAGAACATCCATTCACCTGCTTCTGTTGAAGTTCATGTTTGCATCCCATCAAACCAAACCTATCCAAGGCTCCCCATGTGCTGGCACTGAATCAATTGCTTTTGCTGGTTTTCCCTGTCTCTATTCAAACTTGTCGTGTCCACAAAACCCACCGCCTGCTGTCTTGAGCTAGTTCCACTTTAATAACAACTCAATTTGCTCCAATATTAGTTGATATTTAACACCTGACCCTCTTCTCAGCTTCTGCACTCCCCCTTTCAAAACCAATATTGAAAGCCTTTCCTCAAATGTCAATCCTCAACTCCTCTGTTCTTCCAAACTGTAACCCCATGGCGAACCTCCATTTCCTCTTCAAATTCCTTCAACATGTTACTTCCTTCCATATCCAAGCTCATATTTCTGAAAATTCCACACTTGATTCTCTTCAATCACACTCTCTGTGGGTGATGTACAATCCCTCTCCAGGACCTCCTCAATCTCTCTGCAACCTATGATGCGGTTGACTACACCATCTCCTGTAATGTCTCTGATCCACTTCATGAAGACGTGTTTCCTGATTTCTCACTTCAAAGGCCTGGGTTTTGTTTTAGACTATGCCCCTCTAGCCTTAAACTTGCCAACCAGCAGAAGTAGTTAATCTCTATCTACCCCACCTTTTCCTCTTAATATATTGAAAATATCGATCAAATCAACTCTTAAACTTCTAAATTGCAGTAAATGCAAACGTAGTTTGTGTAATATCCAGTTGTAAATTAACCATTGTAGTCCAGGTACCTTCTTGGTAAATCATCGACACAACACTCCCTACAAGGCTAATATATCCTTTGTAAGTTGTGGTGCCCCGAACTGCTCACTGTACTCCAGGCGTGGTTTAACCAGGGCTTTGTATACCTGAAGCATGACGTCTACTCTCTTATACTCTACTCCTCCAGATATAAGAGCCAGCATTCCATTAGACGTTTTGATTGTGATTTGTACCTGTTCATGTCATTTTAATGATCAATGTCTGCACATGTCTCTTTGTTTCCAGCTTTTCACCATTTAGGAACTAACCTGTTCTATCCTTTTAATGTCTAATGTTGATGACCTCACATTTTCCCACATTGAAAACCATTTACCACAGTTTTGTCTATTCACTTAATCTATCAATATGTCTTTATATTTTTATCCTTCCATCTGCACTACTTACAATGCTGCCAATTTTTATGTCATCAACGTAATGTGCCTTTCTATTCCGTCATCTAAGATTGTGATAAACACAGTAAATAGTTGAGGTCCCTGTGAGGCACCACTAGTCACATCCTGACAATTAGAGTACCAGCCCAATGTCCCTACTCTCTGTGTCCTGTCACTTTCCCAATTTCCGAAGCAGCTCAGTAATTTACCTTCAATTTCATAAGCTTCAAATTTAGCTAGCTGTTGCATTTATCAAATTTCTTCTGAAAATCTATATAGGTACAATTTATAGACATTCCCCTGCCCACTACTTTAGTCACCTCTTGATTTGTCAGGCATGACCTAACCTTGACAAAGTCACACTGACTCCCTCTGATCAGCTGAAAATTTTCAAGTTGTTTATTTATTTATTTAGAGATACAGCACTGAAACAGGCCCTTTGGCTCACCAAGTCTGTGCCGACCATCAACAACCCATTTATACTAATCCGACATTAATCCCATTACCCTCTCACATCCCCACCTTCCCTCAATTCCCTTACCACCTACCTACACGAGGGGCAATTTATAATGGCCAATTTACCTATCAACCTGCAAGTCTTTGGCTGTGGGAGGAAACCAGAGCACCCGGCGAAAACCCACACGGTCACAAGGAGAACTTGCAAACTCCACACAGGCAGTACCCAGAATCAAACCCAGGTCACTGGAGCTGTGAAGCTGCTGTGCGTACCACTGCACCACTGTGCTGCCCTGTGTTCAGTCACACTATCCTGAATGATAAGGGTAATGTACTCTAACATTTCCTGACTGCTCTTTAATTCTCTGTGTTTCTGCTCTCTACTTTCTTAAATAGTGGATTGCCACACATAGTTTTCTAATCTAAAGGAACAGTTCCCAAATTGAGAAAACTTTGGAAGATTATAGTTAGACATCTGCAATCTTATCACTTAATTCCTATGAAAGTTCTAGCATGCAAACCATCTGGTCCGAGGGATTTCTCACTCTTAAACACGATTATTTTCTTCATTTCTGTTATTTTGTGTGTTAATTTTGACGCATGCCTGCCCCTGATTCCATATTAATTTATGAGGAATGTCTGTCATGCTGACCCCTTCCTCTGATGTAAATACTGACGCAAAATAATTATTCAGCTTGTCGGCCCTTTCCTTATTTTCAATGACAATATCACCACTAAATGTTTTCAAGGGACCCACGTTGATCCTCTTTTCCCCAATGTAACTGAAAGTTTTTTGTGTTGGTGTAGATATCTCTTGCATTGGTCTTTTCATACACAATTTTAGCAGTCTTTACTATCTGTTTTACATTGTTTGCTGTTATTCTATCTTTCCCAATGGCCAGGAAATGTGTTTTTTTTTACATTTTTGTCTGCTTTCTCTTTCAGTTTTATTTTTCCTCTTAAATCTTTAGTTGCTCATGGCTGTTAATTGGCAAGTTTGTCTTTTGCCCCTGAGGGGTATAAACTGGTTCTGTATCATGTTAAATACTTTTTGATCATCTTCCACTGTTCTTATGTCATTTTACCCATGAACAGACTTGTCCAGTTTACAGTGGACACTGTCTGTTTCATCCCATTGAGTCAGCCTTACTTAAATCTAGAATCTTAGTAACTGTTTTGCGATTCTCCATTTCAAACACTCCGTTAAACTCAATATTATCATCGACTGGTTATTGCACAGAGGAGGCCATTTGGCCCATTGTGTCTGTGCCCGCACTCTCCAAGAGAAATTCATCTAGTCCCACTCCCCCGCCTTTTCTTTGTATCACTGCATTTTTTTTCTCATTCAATTCTTTTGAAAGCCACGATTTATTTATTTATTTAGAGATACAGCATAGAAACAGGCCCTTTGGCCCATCGAGTCTGTGCCGACCAACAACCACCCATTCATGCCAACCCTACAGTAATCCCATATTCCCTACCACCTACCTACACTCGAGACAATTTACCGATCAACCTTCATGTCTTTGGCTGTGGGAGGAAACCGGAGCACTTGGCGAAAACCCACTCGGTCACAGGGAGAACTTGCAAACTCTGCACAGATTGAATCTGCCTTCATCATACTGGAACACTCACGGCACTAAAGAAGTATTTAGAAGAGTACTTGAAACGCCATAACATACAAGGCTATGGGTCAAGTGTGGGGAAGTGGGATTAGTTTTGGGCGAGTGCTTGATGGTCGGCGTAGGCACATTGGGCCGAAGGGCCTGTTCTGTGCTGTAAAACTCTATAACTCTACTCTCAGGCAGTGCATTCCAGATCCTAATCACACACTGTGTAAAAAGCTTTTCATTCTGTCACCAATGCTTATTTTGCCAATCACTTAAACTCAGTCTCCTCTGATTCTCGGTCCTTCCACAATGGGAACAGTTTCTCCCTATCGACTGTATCCAGACCCATCAAGATATCAATGGTCATTTTTAACCAACCATCGTCTATGTCCCAGCAAACATTTATTTCTGATTATGTCTCTATGGTTCCTTTTGGTAACTTTTTCTTTGTGAAAGGTGCTATACAAATGCAAGTTAGTTTTTTACTGTGTTTCCAGTTACAACGCCTATGTTCAAAAGGAAAGGTGGGGCAATCACTCTAAATATAGAGTAAAATTAATACTCAGTTGGCAATACACCAATTGATTACAGGAATACAGAGATGGTGTTGTTCAAATTCGACACCATTCTTTGAAAACACATAAAAGAGTCTCCTGTTCAGGAAAATACAGTTTATTTTGTGCGTACTGATTGCTACAGACTGACAGTGTATTAATGAATCCGGTAGTTTGAGAACAAAGTTGATTCAGGACATTCAACAGAAAATACTGATTAATAGATGGAGGGACTGAGGTCACAGGTCACTTTATAAAACAGTAGTTCGGCCTCAACTGGAGGATTGCGTCCAATTCCGGGCACTGCACTTTAGGATGGTTGTGAAGGATTGGAGAGGGTGCAGAAAAGATTTATGAGAATGATTCCAGGAGTGATGTATCATGAGTTTCTTTGTGTTATCTTGAGCAACACAGTGAGGTACATGGTTTCCAGTTCCTTGAAGATCTCTGGAAGGTTTATTAACAGCTAAACTGGTACATACAAGATGGAGCAAACTATATACAGAACCTTTGTCCAGGGTGTTATCATGCAGAGTGACGATGGTTATATCACTCTTAAAACAATCATACAACATGAGGGATGGCATTTTTGAGGAGAGATTGGAGAAGTTGGAATTGTTCTCCTTAAAAAAGAGGTTAAGAGGAGATTCAACTGAGGTGTTCAAAATCAAAATGGGGAGGTATTGTTCTCCTTGGCAGAGCTGTCGAGAATCAGAGGACACAGATTTTAGGTGATCAGTAAAAGAACCAAAGGCGACTTTTTTAATGCACCAAGTGGTTAAGGGCCTGGAATACACAGCCTGAGAGTGTAGTGGTGGCAGATTCTATTGTGACTTTCAAAAGGGAAATGGATAAGCACCTGAAGATTTTTTAAAAAGTGCCTGGTTATGTGGAAAGGGTGGGGGTGTGAAACTAGCCGAGATGCTCTTGCAGGGAGCTGGCATGGGACTGGACAGGCCGAATGGCTTCCATCTGTGCCATGAAACATTCCATGATTCTATGATGCTAGAAGGTCACAGCGTTGTCACCGGTGGTCACAGGGCCTCAAAGTAGAGACATAGAGGAGTCACCGTGAATGGTTCAGCACAAGTGTTATTCCCAGAACACAAATACACTGGAGCTTTGTACTGGACAAATTATCAAAATGTACAAGTGAAAAGAATTCACTATCAGTTGGTGTGTAAGAGATTTCAGGAGGATGTTGACATTTTAGTAGATTGGGCACAGAGAAAATAGGAAAAATACATTGCAGAATGAAATGAAATGGATTGAGCAGCTGAAAGACATGAAACTTCTGATCTTCCATTTATACAGCACATCACATCTTCCAAAGCTGTCACAGATCTTCATTACCATTGGTTTGCTCTTGAATTGCAGTCGCTAGGGTTCCTGGAGGTAAGTCTGACAGCAAATCTGAACACAAGGTCTCACAAACAGCAATACGATAAATGCCCAGTTAAACTTGATGTGTTAACAGGTATTAACAATGACCGAGTTAAGATGTTAACAACAATGAGAGATATTTAATTATGAACGCAGACTAGAGAAAACTTTTAATGAACTAACTGGAGAAATGTTTTCACCCAAGTTGGTGAATTGAAAACGATCGGGCTCACATTAAATATCATGATCATAAGACATAGGAACAGGAGTAGGCAATTCAGCCCCTCGAGCCTGCTCCGCCATTCAATACGATCATGGCTGATCTCATCTCAGCTTCAACTCCACTTTCCTGCCCGTTCTCCATCACCCTTCAACCCATTACTAATTAAAAATCTGTCTATCTCCTCCTTAAATTTACCCAATGTCCCGGCATCCACCGCACTCTGGGATAGTGAATTCCACAGACTCACGACCCTTTGAGAGAAGTAATTTCTCCTCATCTCTGTTTTAAATCTGATACCCTTTATCCTGAAACAATGAACTCTCGTTCTAGATTGCCCCACCAGAGGAAACATCCTCTCTACGTCTACTTTGTCAATCCCCTTAATCATCTTATATACCTCAATTAGATCTCCTCTCATTCTTCTAAACTCCAGACAGTAAAGGCCTAAACTGCTCAATCTGTCTTCATAAGACAAACCCCTCATCTCTGGAATCAATCTAGTGAACATCCTCTGAACTGCCTCCAAAGCAACTACATCCCTCCTCAAGTAAGGGGATCAAAACTGTACGCAATACTCCAGGTGCGGTCTCACTAATGCCTTGTACAGTTGCAGCAACTCTTCCCTACTTTTATACTCTATTCCATTAGCAATAAATGCCAAAATTCCATTTGCCTTCCTTATCACCTGCTGCACCTGCAAACTAGTTTTCTCCGATTCATGGACAAGGACACCCAGATCCCACTGAACTGAAGCACTCTGAAGTTTCTCTCCATTTAGATACTAATTTGCCTTTCTATTCTTCTGACCAAAATGGATAACCTCACAATTATCCATGTTAAAATCCATTTGCCAAATTTTGGCCCATTTATCTAATCTATCTATATCCATTTGTAGATTTCTTATTTCTTTATTGCAACTTACTATCCCACCTATTTTAGTGTCATCTGCAAATTTGACTATAGTCCCTTCTAACCCCGCATCCAAGTCATTTTTTAGATTGTAAATGGTTGAGGCCCGAGGACCGAACCCTGTGGTGAAATCGTGGTGAAATCTCAAACTCAAACTCTTTCATCCAACACTTTACTGAAAGCCTGATGTAATTTAACACAAACCTAAACCATGTTTATTCTCGAGCAAAGTCCAGAAAATCATAGCTAAAGTTAATTTCCTCTTTAAGATTTTACTTGCAAATTCCCACATTCATTTGTTCTTCCAACTACAGAAATACAGAGAAGTTAAACAAATCTTTGGGCTCAGTCAGTCAGTACGGGTGTTCATTACCACAACAGCAAATAGTTCACATGCACTCAGACTGTTTCCATATCCCCTCAATCACTTACCCAACTTCCACCTATCGGATCTAATCTTCAGCATTAAAGTGGTTTTGGCTTCCAGCACTAACCTGGAAGTTAATTTCAGAGCTTGACAACTCTCTGTGCAATTACATTTGGGAGGAGGAGGTGGAAATGTGTGTGCAGAGCAATAGAAGGAAGTGATCTTATCTGTGGACTGACACTGGAATAGAGGGCAGATGAGATGGAAAAGTCGAGGGGTGGCCATGAATATGGGTTGGGGAGTTTACATAGAGGGAAAGATTAAGGGAGGATAGGAGGGCAGTGAACATAGAGGAGAGGGCAAGGTGGAGACTGAAATCACTGAGGATGAGAAGTCAAATGGTGTAGAGACTCAGAGAGGAAAACAGTGAAGCTATCTAGGTGAGAAACTTGGCATGGTACTTGAATGGGTGGGAGAGAAGAGGATTTTAAAGGCGGCAAGAAGGGTGGAACAAAGTCAATGCCCAAAGGAGAAGGTGCCAGACGGGTAGGGGAACAGACCAAGGTATGATTTAGTGATAAGGGATAATCCGCCACCATGGAGGTTTGGCCTGGACTGTTGTTGGAAGTTATAGCCAGTCAGGGAGGTTTCGTTTAGGGAGAAAGGTGTCATCATCAGCCAACCAATCTCCCGTCAAGGTCATAAAATTAATGCCATAATCCACAATAAACTCATGGATGACAAGGGCCTTGTTCTGGAGGGTGATGATGACTGGTCGACTGGAGAAGTCCAAAGGCTCATAGCTGGGAGCTGTCAATGGAATGGGAAGGAGGTAGGAAAGACTAGTCTCCAGCGGGCATACTGGATGGGGAGGTCAGTAAGAGAGTAGGATGGGGCAGTTGGAGTTGCTGCTTGCAATGAGCCAGCGACAAGTGCCTCGATGGACGCTTTCCAGGATGACATAGGCACAAGGGAAGCTGTGGGCTTATCAAAGAGGGAGTCAAGCCTGGGATAGCGGCAGGTGAGTAGGGAGATCGAGGAGTGCTGAAAGGTTGGGGTACAGAAATGGCAGGAGCAGAGTATCCGAGAGGGGAGAAATGACAGAATTCATGATAACAAGAGTGAGGAGCCTAGGAGGGGTAAAGAGAAAAGGTGCAAAAACAGGAAACAGAAGTGAAGGGCTTAGTTCAGAGCAGCAGCCAAAACGCACACCCAAATGGATACATAGAAACTCAAGCTGCATAGGCGTCACTACATAGCAAAATTAGGATAGATATGCAGTGGTAGAAAGGGAGATAAATACCTTTAATACAGTATCTTACAGATGGACATCCCTGTCAATACAACCACTAAATACTTAATAACACACTCATTACATTCCAAATAAATAAAGTTCATACTTTTTATACTCAATGTAACATTCCAAAAGAAGAGTATAACTAGTACTGGCTATAACCCTAAGATGCACTGATCTGAAATCACAACACTAGATTTAAGGATGGACACATTGAGCCTCTCTGCTGCAACACTGCCAGTTAGTTTCAGCAAATACAAAATACTGAAATCGACTTTCACAATGAGTCATCACATCCAACGAAATCTTCATCCTTCTTTTGAAGTGGTCGTTGACTCCTAGGAGACTGAACCATCACCATGTCCAAACTATGCAGAGTGGCAGATAGCAAAACCAACAGGATAGGGAACAGTAATACCCAAAGCAGCAGGATACAGGTTGTGATGAAACTGTAGTGTGCTCCGGTGAGACCACTGCTAGAGAACTGTCTCCAAATCTGATGATTGAGACAGAAGCGGTGGAAAAAGTGCAGGCTGAACCCTTGGGTTGAAGGCCTGAGTTATAGGTCTGTAGAGGTGATCTCAATGGAGTTATGAAATAGTTAAGGAAATGGTAAGGTAAATGCGGAACATAATTGTGACAGCAAGTTGAGGTCACATGTCAAAACTAGTAAACTGCAAATTCAGGACTCAGGCTAGGTGGTGACGCAGTGGTTAGCACTGCAGCCTCACAGCTCCAGCGACCTAGGTTCGGTTCTGGGTTCCGCCTGTGCAGAGTTTGCAAGTTCTCCCTGTGACCGTGTGGGTTTCAGCTGGGTGCTCCGGTTTCCTCCCACAGCCAAAGACTTGCAGGTTGATAGGTAAATTGGCCATTGTAAATTGCCCCTAGTGTAGGTAGGTGGTAGGAGAATTGAGGGAAGGTGGCGGGGGGGGGGGGGGAGAAGAGAATTGAGGGAAGGGGGGGGAATGTGGTAGGGAATATGGGATTCATGTAGGATGAGTATAAATAGGTGCTTGATGGTTGGCACAGACTCAGTGGGTTGAAGGGCCTGTTTCAGTGCTGTATCTCTCTATTAATGAAACGGTTCCCTGCAGCGAAGAGTGGGGCTGGAAATCCTCAAATCACTTAAAAGTAAAAAGTTACCCCTTGTGGAAAAAAGGGGAGCACTGATTGGTCCTACAGTGCTATACTTGCATAGGAGTACCTGCAAATTCCAGTCTGCTCCTGCAATTATTAACAGCAACAACTTGCATTTACGTACTGCCTTTAACATAATACAATGCTCCAAAGTGCTTTACAGCAGCATTATCAAACAAAATTTGACATCGAGCCACACAAGGAGATATTAGGCAAGATGACCAAAAGCTTGGTCAGAGGTAGGTTTTAAGGAGTGTCTTAAAGGGGGCAAGCGAGGTGGTGAGGCAGAGAGGTAATTCCAGAGCTTAGGCCCTTGGCAGCTGAAAGCACGGATACCAATAATGAAGCAATTAAAATCAGGAATGCCCAAGAGAGTAGGATTGGTGAAGTGCAGCTATCTCGGAGGGTGAGAGGGCTGGAGGAGATTACGGAGATAGGAAGGGGCGAGACCATGGAAGGACCTGAAAACAAGAATGCGAATTTAAAAATCAGGGCATACCTTAACCGGGAGCCAACGAAGATCGGTGAGCACTGGGAGAAGGGTGAGTGGGAGTTAGGACAAAGGCAGCAGATATTTGAAGGACCTCAAGTTTCTGGAGGGTAAAACTAATGAGGCTGGCCATGAGTGCATTGGAAGAGTCAAGTCCAGACATGAGGAGGGTTTCAGCAGCAGATGAGCTGAGATGAGGATAGAATCAGGGGATATGAGAGATGTGGAAATAGGCAGTTGTAGTGATGGTGCAGATGTAAGGTAAAACGATCTCAGGGTCAAATACAACACCAAGGTTGCAAATAGTCTGGTTCAGACGCACACAGTTGCCATGGAGAGGGATGGAATTGGGGGAATTTGTGGTGGGGAATGAAAATATTGGTTCTGTCACCCCAACATTCGGTTGGGAGAAAATATCTGCTCATCCAGTACTGGATATCAGACAGGTCGTCTGACAGTTTCGAGACAGTGGGGGGGTTGTCAAGAGAAGTGGAGATGAGGTAGAGCTGGGTATCATCAGTATACTTGCGCAAACTGACATGTTTTTAGATGATGTTGCTGAGGGACAGCATGTAGATGGGAAATAGAAGGGAGACAATGGTAGTTCCTCGGGGGACACCAGTGATCATGGAAGAGAGCAACTGCAGGTGACACTCTGGCAATGACAGGCTAGGTAAAAGTGGAACAAAAGAGAGTATAGGACTACTCAGCCGGACAGGCATTGGAGCAGAATTTCATGAGACAGGTAGAGAAAGAAGAGGAGGGATATAGTTTACTTTGGTCATAGTCACATAGCACATCATTTATGACTTTGTTAAGAACTGTTTTGGTACCACAGGAGGGCAGAAATCTGGCTGAAGGGATTCAACCATGAAGTTCCAAGGAAGATGGGCATGACTTTGGGAAGCGACACCATCCTCAAGGACCTTGGAGAGAAGTGGGGGTGGTTAGAGATGGGGCAGTAATTTGCAAGGACAGAGGGGTTAAGGGTATTTTTTGTTAAAGAGGAAAGATGTGATGACAAAAGGTCTGAAGGAGGGAGGAAACAGTACTTGAGGAGAAAGAACAGTTAATAGCAGCTAACCTGGGAGCCAGGAAGGGGAGTTGGGTGGTCAGTAGTTTAATCAGAATAGGGTCTCATCAACAAGAAGGCATGAGGGGAGATACAATGAAAACCAGAGAAAGATGCAAATTCAGGGGTAGGACAGAGATAACCTTAGAGGAAGCTTGACACAGTGAGCTCGGGGAATGGAGGGAAGCAAGAGGCAGCTGAACAGATGGTCTGAATCTGAGACAAAAATTCTCTGGGCTCCTCACACTTTGCAGGTGGATAAGGTAGTCAAGAAGGCATACGGCATGCTTGCCTTCATCGGTTGGGGCACTGAGTATAAAAATTGGCAAGTCATGCTGCAGCTGTACAGAACCTTAGTTAGGCCACACTTTGAATATTGCATGCAATTCTGGTCACCACACTACCAGAAGGACATGGAGGCTTTGGAGAGGGTACACAAGAGGTTTACCAGGATGTTGCCTGGTCTGGAGGGCATTAGCTATGAGGAGAGGTTGGATAGACTCAGATTGTTTTCACTGGAACGACGGAGGTGGAGGGGCGACATGATAAGAGGTTTACAAAGTTATGAACGGCATGGACAGAGTGGATAGTCAGAAGCTTTTTCCCAGGGTGGAAGAGTCAGTTACTAGGGGACATAGGTTTAAGGTGCGAGGGACAAAGTTTAGAGGGGATGTGCGAGGCAAGTTTTTTTTACACAGAGGGTGGTGAGTGCCTGGAACTTGCTGCCGGGGGAGGTGGTAGAAGCAGGTACGATAGTGACTTTTAAGAGACATCTTGACAAATACATGAATAGGATGGGAATAGAGGGAGACAGACCCCGGAAGAGCAGAAGGTTTTAGTTTAGACAGGCATCAAAGTCGGTGCAGGCTCGGAGGGCCGAATGGCCTGTTCCTGTGCTGTACTGTTCTTTGTTCTTGAAGTTGTGGGTGGTTTAAAAGACAGTTTGTGGTGAAGAATCTTTCCCTTCCTGGATAATCTTTGAATAGTGGGCAGTTTTAACAATGGCGTACAGGACCCAATTATGCTTTATACGATTCACCCAATGGATCAATAAACCAGTTGTCTGTCAAAGACATTTAAATGATAGCCGATGCAGGGCAGAGTCCACAGGGCCAGCAATGGCAGTGATCAGAGGGAAGGGAAGGAGGCTTGGCAAGATTAGCCCTTGGCAGGCAAGCAGGGTGCGGACAGAGTTGAATGGGGCAATCTTGTTCGCTGCTTGTTTGGAGGCAGCAACGCGTGCCTCGGCAGGCCCTTCAGAAAATCCCGAGAGGCAAGAAGAAGTCAAGACTAGGACGGCGGCAGGAGAGTAGGAAAGACAATGAGTGGTTTGTGAGGGTACAGTACCCGGGGACAGAGGAAAGAAAGGAGGCAGGTTAACAGGATGGATAAAGAGAAAAGAGGAAATTGAATTGATGGGTTTGGGTCTGAAGTGGCAGCAAAAACACATGGACATACAGATATACAAAAAAACAGGACCGGACACGGATATAGTCAGCAATAAATTGAGATCTAGGTGTTGAGATGGGTGAAAGGTGACATTTCTGTTGGCAAAGCCTTGAGGTGTGAATTCCAATAGTTTAATTGTTTCCTGAGGCAATATTGAAAGAGCTGTTGCTGATGACTGGGTTTCCACATGGAGACAAGTTATTCAGCATGTGGATACTCCCCAGGGAATCACAATGGATGAATATAAAAACTGCACCGGCAGAACGCTATTGTTTGAAGGTCATGCAGCAGTGGGAAGCGGCTGTTTGAAACACTGTTGCTTCAGATGATAGTAAAAAGATTCACGGGGTGAGACACCAGAAGAAACTGAGCGTGGTCTACCCTGACCAAATTCAAATTGATTTGGGATGCCAAGTCTGACCTTCTGCGGGCAGTAATCGTTATTTTGTTTCTGCCACTGAAATCGAAAACTGTCAGATCCTCCCCAACAACGGAGTCAAATTCTGCCACACACACACACGCACCAACAACTTCAAATCTACTGACAAGTGCTTTTTCATTCTGTTATTCAATATTTCTCTCTTGGGAGCTGGAATAAGTAATATCCTTGGCACATTGTCACATTTATATCAGTCCTTACTGCAGCCATTTTAGAATTTAGCACAAATGAGGGCGGGAGACACGGAGAAATAAGTCCTGGTTGAACACTGTAAAGTGAATACTGTAACTATGTTTTGGATTTTGAGAGACTCAATTATGTACAATTGTAGAATTTAATATAATGATATGAAAGTCATCAATTTCAAATGGTGACTAAGAAAGTGGGGGTGAGGGGAGGGGGTTGGGTGACATTTCGTTACACAGAGGGTTGTTTGAGGATGTAATGCTTTGCCGTATGGGGTGGTTGAGACAGAGATTTGTTTGGGGGAAACTGGGATGAATGTCTGAGACAGAGCATGATGGAGGGCTATGGAGAAAGCCTCTGAGTGATCCTCTTGCAAACAGCTGGCACAGACACCATCGGCTGCAAACTCTGACACTGCATTTACAGCATAGAAGACTGGCTGGTCAATTGTCCACCCGCAGGCCAAAAGAGCAATCCATGTTGTTCCATTCCCCCGTGCTCTTCAAACTATTCGCATTTAACTTGGATTCTGGATATTCGGGAATTGTGAGCCTAGTCTGCCAGGGATCTGACCCTGTGATATCTTCACAACCATTGCAGAAGGGAAATTTACTGAAGCAAAACAGTGTCGGAAATTGAAACACTGAAAAGCAAAATTCATCGGAAAGGCAAAAATACACCAACTGCAGGCAGCAATCCCCAGTCTAAACCAGCACATTCAAGGTTTTCTCCCCAGTGTGTTTTGTTTGATGCTGCAACAGGTATCTGAAACTTTTAAATCTCTTTCTACACACTCGGCATTCAAATGCTTTCTCCCCAGTGTGAATTTGCTGATGCTGTGTCAAATTACTGGATGTATAGAATCTCTTTTCACACACTGAACATTTAAATGGCTTCTCTCCAGTGTGAATTTTCGAATGTTTATTCAAGTTGCTCGATGTGTGAAATCTCTTCTTGCACATTGTACATTGAAACCTCTTCTCTCCTGTGTGAATTCGCTGATGCTCAATCAAGTAACCAGATCTGTAAAACCGCTTTCTACACACTGTACATTCAAATGGCTTCTCTCCTGTGTGTATTTTCTGATGCTGTGTTAAGAGGCTTGATGTATAAAATCGCTTTTTACACACAGTGCATTCAAAAGGTTTCACAACAGCGTGAATTTGCTGATGTTGGATCAGGTTACTGGATGTGTGAAATCTCTTTTTACACACAGTACATTCAAAAGGTTTTTCTCCTGTGTGAATTCGCTGATGTTTGCTCAAGTCACAAGACCTGTAAAATTTCTTTGTGCATATAGGACACTCAAAGGGTTTTTCCCCCGTGTGAATTTTCTGATGCTGGATCAAGTTACTGGACGTGTGAAATCGTTTCTTACACACGGTACATTCAAACGGTTTCTCTCCTGTGTGAAACCGTTGGTGTTTGGTCACCTCGCTGGATGTGTAAAATCGCATCTTACACACGGTACATTCAAAGGGTTTGTCTCCGGTGTGAACACGCAGGTGTGTGTCCAGCAGACTGGGCCAGCGGAATCCCTTTCCACACACATTGCACTGAAAAGCATCCATTTTCCGATTCCCAGATACCGGCTGACTGGGTCCAGCTGCTTCAGATGATTCACATCTATCACTGGTTAACCTTTCAGTTCCTTTCTGTACTTCCATATTGATCCTTTGTTCCAAAGTATGAGTACAGACTGTCTACCAAACAAGAACAAAAGAACCAGTGAATTCACCAGCAGCTGTTAGGAAATGGATAATGATCTTTCATGGAATATAGCTACAGGCATCACAGGAGACACTGCTACAGCCAAGTGGGGTGGGGGTGGGGAGGGGGGGGGGGCAGTGGTCACAGCCATGGACATTCCTCTATTATACTGTATGTTTGCATTTTAACACAAATGAATTGGGTTAAACAGTGCAGAACCTGCTGAATTAATGTCGCTGCATGGTACAGATCCCAGGTTACTGACCCTGCACAGTACCGGTCCCGAGTTACCGACCATGCATGGTACTGGTCCCGAGTTACCGACCATGCACGGTACCGGTCCTGAGTTACCGACCATGCATGATACAGATACTCTATTACTGACCCAGTACAGTACAGATCCCCCGCACTCCTGACCCTGAACGGCAAAGTTATACTCAGCTGACCCCGGGACGCCAGAGACTCGCAGGCTTCTCCGACACCGGGACAAGACAGACCTGCCATCTCCCCTGACCCCGGGACATGACAGACCTGTCGTCTTCACCAAACCCGGGACGCAACAGATCCTGTGAATCACTGACACTGCACAGTACAGATCCTGTGAATCACTGACCCTGCACAGTACAGATCCTGGTTTTTTTTATGTCGAGGGGGCCTTTATTCCTCAGGCCCCCTTTATATATTTTTTATGTCGAGGGGGCCTTTATCCCTCAGGCCCCCTTTATATATTTTTTATGTCGAGGGGGCCTTTATTCCTCAGGCCCCCTTTATATATTTTTTATGTCGAGGGGGCCTTTAGTCCTCAGGCCCCCTTTATATGCACACTTATATTTTTAAAATAACTTTATTAAAACCAGAGAAATCAACAAAAATCTCAAATTAAAATGCCATTCTCGGCGTCAACGATGCACTCCAGTCCCTGCGGTGCCCACCGGTCGCGGAAGGCCTCAAGCGTACCGGCGGACACCGCATGCTCCTTTTCCAGGGACACCCGGGCGCGAACGTAACCGCGGAAGAGGGGCAGGCAATCGGGGAGGACGGACCCCCCGACGGCCCGCAACCTGGACCTGTGAATTGCCACCTTGGCCAGGCCCAGGAGCAGACCGACGAGGAGATCCTCCTCCCGGCCCAAGCCCCTCCGCACCGGGTGCCCAAAGATCAGGAGCGTGGGACTGAAGTGCAGCCAGAATTTGAGGAGCATCCCCTTCAGATACTCAAATAGGGGCTGCAACCTCGCACACTCCGTATAAATGTGGAACACGCACTCGTCCAGGCCGCAGAAAGTACAGGTGGCCTGGGAGTCCGTGAACCTACTTAAAAGCCTATTGCACGGGACTGCTCTGTGCAGCACCCTCCACCCCAGGTCCCCGATGTAAAGGGGGAAGACTCCCACGTGGAGAGACCTCCATCGGGGTTTCCCCTCGCCGCCAGATGGCAACGCGGACCGCCAGGGCGTGTCCGGCCGGCTGACGAGGGCGAGGAAGCGGAGAGTGTGCAGGAGCAGCCCGTACAGGAAACCCCTCCGCGCCGATTGGAATGGCACGGAGGGCGTTTCCGAGAGGCGGCTCGGGTTGTGCGGGACCGGCTCCCGAGGAGGGTTTCGGGGCCTGGGTCCGATGAGCAGTTCCGGCCGAGCGGGAGTCAGCTCGGCCGGGATCGCTCCGCACTCCCGAGCCCCCTCGCCACCCGCAGTGAGGGGCGTCCCGGGGGTTTCGGCTACTCCTCCGCCCGCCGGACCGTCCCCGGAGCCGGCCGCCCGGACAGCCGAGGCGCTCCCCTCCGCCGGCGGGGGAGCGCCCTGACTGGAGGCGACCATGTTCCAGACTCGGAAAAGATCCCGGTAGAAGACAGGCAACTCCCTCAGAGAGGCGCGGCTAACGGACTCCACCGGGAGCTGCGTGTCGTCTTGAAGGCAGTGACACTAGCGGAAAAAATACTTCGCCAGCGCACACCATCTGGGAGGACGCTCGACGTACAGGTATCTCTGCAGGGTCCGAAGGCGGAGAGTCGCAGCCTGGGTGCGGACGCACACCAGCGACTGACCGCCCTCCTCGATTGGGAGACTCAGGACCGTGGCAGAGACCCAGTGTTTCCTCTTGCCCAAGAAGAAATCGACGAGTTTCTTCTGGATCTTGGTGGCAAACACAGGGGGCGGGGCCAAAGTGACCAACCGGTACCACAGCATGGAGGCCACCAGTTGGTTTATGACCAACGCCCCTGTAGGAAAGCACTCGGAGCAGTCCTGTCCAGCGCCCCAGCCGAGCGGTGACTTTCGCCTCCAACTCCTGCCAGTTTGCCGGCCAGGCTTCCTCAGCGGGGCTAAGGTGGACTCCCAGATAGAGGAGGTGCGTGGTGCTCCACGCAAAAAGTGTCATCTACTCCGGCAGGGAGTCCACCCGCCACTGACCAACCAGGAGTCCGGAACATTTCTCCCAATTGATCCTCGCGGAGGACGCGGCAGAAAAGGTCTGCTGGCAGTCGCGCATCCTCCGCAAGTCAACGGGATCTGTGATTGCGAGGAGCACGTCGTCGGCGTAAGCCGAGAGGACGACCCGCATGGCCGGCTCGCACAGAGCCAATCCCGTCAACCTCCTGCGAAGCAGGCACAGGAAGGGCTCCACGCAGATGGTATACAATTGGCCGGACATGGGGCACCCCTGACGCACTCCTCTCCCAAATCGAAGGGGCGCCGTCAAGGACCTGTTAACTTTGACTAGACACTCTGCGGCGGCGTATAAAAGTCAGACCCGGGCCACGAAATGCGGCCCGAGTCCGAAAGCGCGCAGAGTCCCGAAAAGGTAATCGTGATCCACCCTGTCGAACGCCTTCTCCTGATCGAGGGAGAGAAAGGCGACCGACTGACCAGTCCTCTGGGAAAGATGGATCAGGTCCCGGACCAGGTGGATGTTGTCCTGGATGGACCGGCCCGGGACCGTGCAGGACTGGTCGGGGTGGATCATGTGGGCCAGCCCGGGCAAAGATCTTATAATCCGTGCTGAGGAGGGAGACCGGACGCCAGTTTTTAAGCAGGCGGAGATCGCCCCTCTTCGGCAGCAGGACGATGACCGCCCTGCGCCACGAGAGGGGCATCTCCCCGGTCGCCAGGCTTTCCCCCAGGACCCGCGCGTAATCGTCCCCCAGGACGTCCCAGAACGCCCTGAGGAACTCGACGGTCAACCCATCCAGCCCTGGGAATTTGCCCCTCGAGAGCTGGGGGAGGGCGCCAGTCAGCTCCGCCAACGTGAGCGGAGCCTCCAATCCTTCGGCGCCCTCTGGGCTGACCTGCGACAGGTCCTCCCACAAAACTCTGCGCGCATCCTCGCTCGACGGATCCGGAGAGAACAACGCACTGTAATACGTCCGGACCAGAAGGCCCCTTCCCTCCGGATCCGTGATGGAGGATCCGTCGTCGGCCAGCAGCTCGACGAGCTGCTTACGGACCCCCCGCCATTTTTCCAGCGAGTAGAAGAAGGGTGAGGCGCGGTCCAAATCTTCCAGGATCTGGATCCGCGACCTCACGTACGCGCCTCGGGACCCTATGAGCTGCAGGTTCCTCAGCGCGCCCTTCTTCTCTTTGTACGCCTGCCACAGGTCCGGATCCGTGATGGCATGACCGAGGCGGGAATCCAAGTCGAGCACCTCCCTCTCAAGGCGCCCGATCTCGGCTTCCCGCCTCTTGGTCGACCCCTTCGTATACTCCTGACAGAAGACGCGGATGTGAGTCTTGCCCACATCCCACCATAGCGTCAAGGAGGGGAAGCCCCCCTGCTTCCTTCTCCAGTCGGCCCAGAATCAACAGAACGAGTTCCGAAATCGCACGTCCTAATGCAGCCGGATGTTAAAGTGCCAGTACGCGGACCCCGCCCGCGTGCGGAGCGGAGTGAACTCCGCCCACACCAGGCGGTGGTCCGAGCACGGCACCAGCCGCATGGAGGCCGCCGAAACGCGGGAGACGTACGCCTGCGAAATGTAGAGGCGGTCAGTACAGATCCTGTGAATCACTGACCCTGCACAGTACAGATCCTGTGAATCACTGACCCTGCACAGTACAGATCCTGTGAATCACTGACCCTGCACAGTACAGATCCTGTGAATCACTGACCCTGCACAGTACAGATCCTGTGAATCACTGACCCTGCACAGTACAGATCCTGTGAATCACTGACCCTGCACAGTACAGATCCTGTGAATCACTGACCCTGCACAGTACAGATCCTGTGAATCACTGACCCTGCACAGTACAGATCCTGTGAATCACTGACCCTGCACAGTACAGATCCTGTGAATCAGTGACCCTGCACAGTACAGATCCTGTGAATCACTGACCCTGCACAGTACAGATCCTGTGAATCACTGACCCTGCACAGTACAGATCCTGTGAATCACTGACCCTCCACAGTACAGATCCTGTGAATCACTTACCCTGCAGATCCTGTGAATCATTGACCCTGCACACTGCAGATCCTCTGAACTACTGCACCCAGCCACCACACCCCTCCCCCCCCGTACAGTACACATCCTGAATTACTGACCCTGTATAGTACAGTCCTGAATTACTGACCCTGCACAGTACACATCCTGAATTATTAACCCTGTACAGTACAGATCCTGAATTACTGGCCCTGTACTTCACAGATCCTCAATTACTGACCCTGTACTTCACAGATCCTTAATTACTGACGCTGTACAGTACAGATCCTGTGAATCATTGACCCTGCACAGTACAGATCCTGTGAATCACTTAACCTGCACGGTACAGATCCTGTGAATCACTTAACCTGCACGGTACAGATCCTGTGAATCACTGACCCTGCACAGTACAGATCCTGTGAATCACTTAACCTGCACGGTACAGATCCTGTGAATCACTGACCCTGCACGGTACAGATCCTGTGAATCACTGACCCTGCACGGGACAGACCCTGTGAATCACTGACCCTGCACGGGACAGATCCTGTGAATCACTGACCCTGCACGCTACAGATCCTGTGAATCACTGACCCTGCACGCTACAGATCCTGTGAATCACTGACCCTGCACAGTACAGATCCTGTGAATCACTGACCCTGCACAGTACAGATCCTGTGAATCATTGACCCTGCACGCTACAGATCCTGTGAATCACCTACCCTGCACGCTACAGATCCTGTAAATCACTGACCCTGCACACTGCAGATCCTGTGAATCATTGACCCTGCACAGTACAGATCCTGTGAATCACTGACCCTGCACAGTACAGATCCTGTGAATCACTGACCCTGCACAGTACAGATCCTGTGAATCACTGACACAGCACAGTACAGATCCTGTGAATCACTGACCCTGCACAGTACAGATCCTGTGAATCACTGACCCTGCACAGTGCAGATGCTGTGAATCACTGACCCTGCACGCTACAGATCCTGTGAATCACTTACCCTGCACGCGACAGATCCTGTGAATCACTTACCCTGCAAGCTACAGATCCTGTGAATCACTGACCCTGCACGCTGCAGATCCTGTGAATCACTGACCCTGCACAGTACAGAACCTGTGAATCACTTACCCTGCACGCTACAGATCCTGTGAATCACTGACCCTGCACACTGCAGATCCTGTGAATCATTGACCCTGCACAGTACAGATCCTGTGAATCACTGACCCTGCACGCTACAGATCCTGTGAATCACTGACCCTGCACGGTACAGATCCTGTGAATCACTTACCCTGCACGCGACAGATCCTGTGAATCACTTACCCTGCAAGCGACAGATCCTGTGAATCACTGACCCTGCACAGTACAGATCCTGTGAATCACTGACCCTGCACAGTACAGATCCTGTGAATCACTGACCCTGCACAGTACAGATCCTGTGAATCACTTACCCTGCACGCGACAGATCCTGTGAATCACTTACCCTGCAAGCTACAGATCCTGTGAATCACTGACCCTGCAAGCTACAGATCCTGTGAATCACTGACCCTGCACGCTACAGATCCTGTGAATCACTGACCCTGCACGCTACAGATCCTGTGAATCACTGACCCTGCACGCTACTGATCCTGTGAATCACTTAGCCTGCACGCTACAGATCCTGTGAATCACTGACACTGCACGCTACAGATCCTGTGAATCACTTACCCTGCACGCGACAGATCCTGTGAATCACTTACCCTGCAAGCTACAGATCCTGTGAATCACTGACCCTGCACAGTACAGATCCTGTGAATCACTGACCCTGCACGCTACAGATCCTGTGAATCACTGACCCTGCACGCTACAGATCCTGTGAATCACTGACCCTGCACGCTACAGATCCTGTGAATCACTTAGCCTGCACGCTACAGATCCTGTGAATCACTTACCCTGCACAGTACAGATCCTGTGAATCACTTACCCTGCACGCTACAGATCCTGTGAATCACTGACCCTGCACGCTACAGATCCTGTGAATCACTGACCGTGCACGCTACAGATCCTGTGAATCACTTAGCCTGCACGCTACAGATCCTGTGAATCACTTAGCCTGCACGCTACAGATCCTGTGAATCACTTAGCCTGCACGCTACAGATCCTGTGAACCACTGACCCTGCACGCTACTGATCCTGTGAACCACTGACCCTGAACGCTACAGATCCTGTGAATCACTGATTCTGCACACTGCAGATCCTGTGAATCATTGACCCTGCACAGTACAGATCCTGTGAATCACTGACCCTGCACAGTACAGATCCTGTGAATCAGTGACCCTGCACAGTACAGATCCTGTGAATCAGTGACCCTGCACAGTACAGATCCTGTGAATCACTGACCCTGCACAGTACAGATCCTGTGAATCACTGACCCTGCACAGTACAGATCCTGTGAATCACTGACCCTGCACACTGCAGATGCTGTGAATCACTGACCCTGCACGGTACAGATCCTGTGAATCACTTACCCTGCACGCTACAGATCCTGTGAATCACTTACCCTGCACGCGACAGATCCTGTGAATCACTTACCCTGCAAGCTATAGATCCTGTGAATCACTGACCCTGCACGCTACAGATCCTGTGAATCACTGACCCTGCACAGTACAGATCCTGTGAATCACTGACCCTGCACGCTACAGATCCTGTGAATCACTTAGCCTGCACGCTACAGATCCTGTGAATCACTTAGCCTGCACGCTACAGATCCTGTGAATCACTTAGCCTGCACGCTACAGATCCTGTGAATCACTTACCCTGCACGCGACAGATCCTGTGAATCACTTACCCTGCAAGCTACAGATCCTGTGAATCACTGACCCTGCACAGTACAGATCCTGTGAATCACTGACCCTGCACGCTACAGATCCTGTGAATCACTGACCCTGCACGCTACAGATCCTGTGAATCACTGACCCTGCACGCTACAGATCCTGTGAATCACTTAGCCTGCACGCTACAGATCCTGTGAATCACTTACCCTGCACAGTACAGATCCTGTGAATCACTTACCCTGCACGCTACAGATCCTGTGAATCACTGACCCTGCACGCTACAGATCCTGTGAATCACTGACCGTGCACGCTACAGATCCTGTGAATCACTGACCGTGCACGCTACAGATCCTGTGAATCACTTAGCCTGCACGCTACAGATCCTGTGAATCACTTAGCCTGCACGCTACAGATCCTGTGAATCACTTAGCCTGCACGCTACAGATCCTGTGAATCACTTAGCCTGCACGCTACAGATCCTGTGAACCACTGACCCTGCACGCTACTGATCCTGTGAACCACTGACCCTGAACGCTACAGATCCTGTGAATCACTGATCCTGCACACTGCAGATCCTGTGAATCATTGACCCTGCACAGTACAGATCCTGTGAATCACTGACCCTGCACAGTACAGATCCTGTGAATCACTGACCCTGCACAGTACAGATCCTGTGAATCACTTAGCCTGCACGCTACAGATCCTGTGAATCACTTAGCCTGCACGCTACAGATCCTGTGAATCACTGACCCTGCACAGTACAGATCCTGTGAATCACTTACCCTGCACAGCACAGATCCTGTGAATCATTGACCCTGCACAGTACAGATCCTGTGAATCACTGACCCTGCACGGTACAGATCCTGTGAATCACTGACCCTGCACGGTACAGATCCTGTGAATCACTTACCCTGCACAGTACAGATCCTGTGAATCACTGACCCTGCACAGTACAGATCCTGTGAATCACTGACCCTGCACAGTACAGGTCCTGTGAATCACTGACCCTGCACAGTACAGATCCTGTGAATCACTGACCCTGCACAGTACAGTTCCTGTGAATCACTGACACTGCACAGTACAGATCCTGTGAATCACTGACCCTGCACAGTACAGATCCTGTGAATCACTGACCCTGCACAGTACAGATCCTGTGAATCACTGACCCTGCACAGTACAGATCCTGTGAATCACTGACCCTGCACAGTACAGATCCTGTGAATCACTGACCCTGCAGATCCTGTGAATCACTGACCCTGCACAGTGCAGATCCTGTGAATCACTGACCCTGCACAGTACAGATCCTGTGAATCACTGACCCTGCACAGTACAGATCCTGTGAATCACTGACCCTGCACAGTACAGATCCTGTGAATCACTGACCCTGCACAGTACAGATCCTGTGAATCACTGACCCTGCACAGTACAGATCCTGTGAATCACTGACCCTGCACAGTACAGATCCTGTGAATCACTGACCCTGCACAGTACAGATCCTGTGAATCACTGACCCTGCACAGTACAGATCCTGTGAATCACTGACCCTGCACAGTACAGATCCTGTGAATCACTGACCCTGCACAGTACAGATCCTGTGAATCACTGACCCTGCACAGTACAGATCCTGTGAATCACTGACCCTGCACAGTACAGATCCTGTGAATCACTGACCCTGCACAGTACAGATCCTGTGAATCACTGACCCTGCACAGTACAGATCCTGTGAATCACTGACCCTGCACAGTACAGATCCTGTGAATCACTGACCCTGCACAGTACAGATCCTGTGAATCACTGACCCTGCACAGTACAGATCCTGTGAATCACTGACCCTGCACAGTACAGATCCTGTGAATCACTTACCCTGCACAGTACAGATCCTGTGAATCACTTACCCTGCACAGTACAGATCCTGTGAATCACTTACCCTGCACGCTACAGATCCTGTGAATCACTTACCCTGCACGCTACAGATCCTGTGAATCACTGACCCTGCACGCTACAGATCCTGTGAATCACTGACCCTGCACGCTACAGATCCTGTGAATCACTGACCCTGCACAGTGCAGATCCTGTGTATCACTGACCATGCACAGTACAGATCCTGTGAATCATTGACCCTGCACAGTACAGATCCTGTGAATCACTTACCCTGCACGCAACAGATCCTGTGAATCATTGACCCTGCACGCTACAGATCCTGTGAATCACTGACCCTGCACAGTACAGATCCTGTGAATCACTTACCCTGCACAGTACAGATCCTGTGAATCACTGACCCTGCACAGTACAGATCCTGTGAATCACTGACCCTGCACAGTACAGATCCTGTGAATCACTGACCCTGCACAGTACAGATCCTGTGAATCACTGACCCTGCACAGTACAGATCCTGTGAATCACTGACCCTGCACGCTACAGATCCTGTGAATCACTGACCCTGCACGCTACAGATCCTGTGAATCACTTACCCTGCACAGTACAGATCCTGTGAATCACTGACCCTGCACAGTACAGATCCTGTGAATCACTGACCCTGCACAGTACAGATCCTGTGAAGCACTGACCCTGCACAGTACAGATCCTGTGAATCACTGACCCTGCACAGTACAGATCCTGTGAATCACTGACCCTGCACAGTACAGATCCTGTGAATCACTGACCCTGCACAGTACAGATCCTGTGAATCACTGACCCTGCACAGTACAGATCCTGTGAATCACTGACCCTGCACAGTACTGATCCTGTGAATCACTTACCCTGCACGCTACAGATCCTGTGAATCACTGACCCTGCACGCTACAGATCCTGTGAATCACTTACGCTGCACAGTACAGATCTTGTGAATCACTGACCCTGCACGCTACAGATCCTGTGAATCACTGACCCTGCACAGTGCAGATCCTGTGAATCACTGACCCTGCACAGTGCAGATCCTGTGAATCACTGACCCTGCACAGTACAGATCCTGTGAATCACTGACCCTGCACAGTACAGATCCTGTGAATCACTGACCCTGCACAGTACAGATCCTGTGAATCACTGACCCTGCACAGTACAGATCCTGTGAATCACTTACCCTGCACGCTACAGATCCTGTGAATCACTTACCCTGCACGCTACAGATCCTGTGAATCACTTACCCTGCACAGTACGGATCCTGTGAATCACTGACCCTGCACAGTACAGATCCTGTGAATCACTGACCCTGCACAGTACAGATCCTGTGAATCACTGACCCTGCACAGTACAGATCCTGTGAATCACTGACCCTGCACAGTACAGATGCTGTGAATCACTGACCCTGCACAGTACAGATCCTGTGAATCACTGACCCTGCACAGTACTGATCCTGTGAATCACTTACCCTGCACGCTACAGATCCTGTGAATCACTGACCCTGCACGCTACAGATCCTGTGAATCACTTACGCTGCACAGTACAGATCCTGTGAATCACTGACCCTGCACGCTACAGATCCTGTGAATCACTGACCCTGCACAGTGCAGATCCTGTGAATCACTGACCCTGCACAGTGCAGATCCTGTGAATCACTGACCCTGCACAGTGCAGATCCTGTGAATCACTGACCCTGCACAGTACAGATCCTGTGAATCACTGACCCTGCACAGTACAGATCCTGTGAATCACTGACCCTGCACAGTACAGATCCTGTGAATCACTGACCCTGCACAGTACAGATCCTGTGAATCACTGACCCTGCACAGTACAGATCCTGTGAATCACTTACCCTGCATGCTACAGATCCTGTGAATCACTTACCCTGCACGCTACAGATCCTGTGAATCACTGACCCTGCACAGTACAGATCCTGTGAATCACTGACCCTGCACAGTACAGATCCTGTGAATCACTGACCCTGCACAGTACAGATCCTGTGAATCACTGACCCTGCACAGTACAGATCCTGTGAATCACTGACCCTGCACAGTACAGATCCTGTGAATCACTGACCCTGCACAGTACAGATCCTGTGAATCACTGACCCTGCACAGTACAGATCCTGTGAATCACTGACCCTGCACAGTACAGATCCTGTGAATCACTGACCCTGCACAGTACAGATCCTGTGAATCACTTACCCTGCACGCTACAGATCCTGTGAATCACTTACCCTGCACAGTACAGATCCTGTGAATCACTTACCCTGCTCTCTCCAGATCCTGTGAATCACTGACCCTGCACAGTACAGATCCTGTGAATCACTGACCCTGCACAGTACAGATCCTGTGAATCACTGACACTGCACAGTACAGATCCTGTGAATCACTGACACTGCACAGTACAGATCCTGTGAATCACTGACACTGCACAGTACAGATCCTGTGAATCACTTACCCTGCACGCTACAGATCCTGTGAATCACTTACCCTGCACAGTACAGATCCTGTGAATCACTGACCCTGCACAGTACAGATCCTGTGAATCACTGACCCTGCACAGTACAGATCCTGTGAATCACTGACACTGCACAGTACAGATCCTGTGAATCACTGACACTGCACAGTACAGATCCTGTGAATCACTGACACTGCACAGTACAGATCCTGTGAATCACTGACACTGCACAGTACAGATCCTGTGAATCACTGACACTGCACAGTACAGATCCTGTGAATCACTTACCCTGCACGCTACAGATCCTGTGAATCACTTACCCTGCACAGTACAGATCCTGTGAATCACTGACCCTGCACAGTACAGATCCTGTGAATCACTGACCCTGCACAGTACCGATCCTGTGAATCACTGACCCTGCACAGTACAGATCCTGTGAATCATTGACCCTGCACAGTACAGATCCTGTGAATCACTGACCCTGCACGCGACAGATCCTGTGAATCACTGACCCTGCACGCGACAGATCCTGTGAATCACTGACCCTGCACGCTACAGATCCTGTGAATCACTGACCCTGCACGCTACAGATCCTGTGAATCACTGACCCTGCACGCTACAGATCCTGTGAATCACTGACCCTGCACAGTTCAGATCCTGTGAATCACTGACCCTGCACAGTACAGATCCTGTGAATCACTGACCCTGCACAGTACAGATCCTGTGAATCACTGACCCTGCACAGTACAGATCCTGTGAATCACTTACCCTGCACGCTACAGATCCTGTGAATCACTTACCCTGCACGCTACAGATCCTGTGAATCACTTACCCTGCACGCTACAGATCCTGTGAATCACTTACCCTGCTCTCTCCAGATCCTGTGAATCACTGACCCTGCACAGTACAGATCCTGTGAATCACTGACACTGCACAGTACAGATCCTGTGAATCACTGACACTGCACAGTACAGATCCTGTGAATCACTGACCCTGCACAGTACAGATCCTGTGAATCACTGACCCTGCACAGTACAGATCCTGTGAATCACTGACCCTGCACAGTACCGATCCTGTGAATCACTGACCCTGCACGCTACAGATCCTGTGAATCACTGACCCTGCACAGTACAGATCCTGTGAATCACTGACCCTGCACAGTACAGATCCTGTGAATCACTGACCCTGCACAGTACAGATCCTGTGAATCACTGACCCTGCACAGTACAGATCCTGTGAATCACTGACCCTGCACAGTACAGATCCTGTGAATCACTGACACTGCACAGTACAGATCCTGTGAATCACTGACCCTGCACAGTACAGATCCTGTGAATCACTTACCCTGCACAGTACAGATCCTGTGAATCACTTACCCTGCACGCTACAGATCCTGTGAATCACTGACCCTGCACATGACAGATCCTGTGAATCACTGACCCTGCACGCTACAGATCCTGTGAATCACTGACCCTGCACGCTACAGATCCTGTGAATTACTTACCCTGCACAGTACAGATCCTGTGAATCACTTACCCTGCTCTCTCCAGATCCTGTGAATCACTGACCCTGCACAGTACAGATCCTGTGAATCACTGACCCTGCACAGTGCAGATCCTGTGAATCACTGACCCTGCACAGTGCAGATCCTGTGAATCACTGACCCTGCACAGTGCAGATCCTGTGAATCACTGACCCTGCACAGTGCAGATCCTGTGAATCACTTACCCTGCACAGTACAGATCCTGTGAATCACTTACCCTGCTCTCTCCAGATCCTGTGAATCACTGACCCTGCACAGTGCAGATCCTGTGAATCACTGACCCTGCACAGTGCAGATCCTGTGAATCACTGACCCTGCACAGTGCAGATCCTGTGAATCACTGACCCTGCACAGTGCAGATCCTGTGAATCACTGACCCTGCACAGTGCAGATCCTGTGAATCACTGACCCTGCACAGTGCAGATCCTGTGAATCACTGACCCTGCACAGTACAGATCCTGTGAATCACTGACCCTGCACAGTACAGATCCTGTGAATCACTGACCCTGCACAGTACAGATCCTGTGAATCACTGACCCTGCACGCTACAGATCCTGTGAATCACTTACCCTGCACGCTACAGATCCTGTGAATCACTTACCCTGCACAGTACAGATCCTGTGAATCACTGACCCTGCACGCTACAGATCCTGTGAATCACTTACCCTGCACAGTACAGATCCTGTGAATCACTGACCCTGCTCTCTCCAGATCCTGTGAATCACTGACCCTGCACAGTACAGATCCTGTGAATCACTGACCCTGCACAGTACAGATCCTGTGAATCACTGACCCTGCACGCTACAGATCCTGTGAATCACTGACCCTGCACAGTACAGATCCTGTGAATCACTGACCCTGCACAGTACAGATCCTGTGAATCACTGACACTGCACAGTACAGATCCTGTGAATCACTGACACTGCACAGTACAGATCCTGTGAATCACTGACACTGCACAGTACAGATCCTGTGAATCACTGACCCTGCACAGTACAGATCCTGTGAATCACTTACCCTGCACGCTACAGATCCTGTGAATCACTAACCCTGCACAGTACAGATCCTGTGAATCACTGACCCTGCACAGTACAGATCCTGTGAATCATTGACCCTGCACAGTACAGATCCTGTGAATCACTGACCCTGCACAGTACCGATCCTGTGAATCACTGACCCTGCACAGTACAGATCCTGTGAATCATTGACCCTGCACAGTACAGATCCTGTGAATCACTGACCCTGCACGCTACAGATCCTGTGAATCACTGACCCTGCACGCTACAGATCCTGTGAATCACTGACCCTGCACGCTACAGATCCTGTGAATCACTGACCCTGCACGCTACAGATCCTGTGAATCACTGACCCTGCACAGTTCAGATCCTGTGAATCACTGACCCTGCACAGTACAGATCCTGTGAATCACTGACCCTGCACAGTACAGATCCTGTGAATCACTTACCCTGCACGCTACAGATCTTGTGAATCACTTACCCTGCACGCTACAGATCCTGTGAATCACTTACCCTGCACGCTACAGATCCTGTGAATCACTTACCCTGCTCTCTCCAGATCCTGTGAATCACTGACCCTGCACAGTACAGATCCTGTGAATCACTGACACTGCACAGTACAGATCCTGTGAATCACTGACACTGCACAGTACAGATCCTGTGAATCACTGACCCTGCACAGTACAGATCCTGTGAATCACTGACCCTGCACAGTACAGATCCTGTGAATCACTGACCCTGCACAGTACAGATCCTGTGAATCACTGACCCTGCACGCTACAGATCCTGTGAATCACTGACCCTGCACAGTACAGATCCTGTGAATCACTGACCCTGCACAGTACAGATCCTGTGAATCACTGACCCTGCACAGTACAGATCCTGTGAATCACTGACCCTGCACAGTACAGATCCTGTGAATCACTGACACTGCACAGTACAGATCCTGTGAATCACTGACCCTGCACAGTACAGATCCTGTGAATCACTTACCCTGCACAGTACAGATCCTGTGAATCACTTACCCTGCACATTACAGATCCTGTGAATCACTGACCCTGCACGCTACAGATCCTGTGAATCACTGACCCTGCACGCTACAGATCCTGTGAATCACTGACCCTGCACGCTACAGATCCTGTGAATCACTTACCCTGCACAGTACAGATCCTGTGAATCACTTACCCTGCTCTCTCCAGATCCTGTGAATCACTGACCCTGCACAGTACAGATCCTGTGAATCACTGACACTGCACAGTACAGATCCTGTGAATCACTGACACTGCACAGTACAGATCCTGTGAATCACTGACACTGCATAGTACAGATCCTGTGAATCACTGACACTGCACAGTACAGATCCTGTGAATCACTGACCCTGCACAGTACAGATCCTGTGAATTACTTACCCTGCACGCTACAGATCCTGTGAATCACTTACCCTGCACAGTACAGATCCTGTGAATCACTGACCCTGCACAGTACAGATCCTGTGAATCATTGACCCTGCACAGTACAGATCCTGTGAATCACTGACCCTGCACAGTACCGATCCTGTGAATCACTGACCCTGCACAGTACAGATCCTGTGAATCATTGACCCTGCATAGTACAGATCCTGTGAATCACTGACCATGCACGCGACAGATCCTGTGAATCACTGACCCTGCACGCTACAGATCCTGTGAATCACTGACCCTGCACGCTACAGATCCTGTGAATCACTGACCCTGCACGCTACAGATCCTGTGAATCACTGACCCTGCACGCTACAGATCCTGTGAATCACTGACCCTGCACAGTTCAGATCCTGTGAATCACTGACCCTGCACAGTACAGATCCTGTGAATCACTGACCCTGCACAGTACAGATCCTGTCAATCACTGACACTGCACAGTACAGATCCTGTGAATCACTTACCCTGCACGCTACAGATCCTGTGAATCACTGACCCTGCACGCTACAGATCCTGTGAATCACTGACCCTGCACGCTACAGATCCTGTGAATCACTGACCCTGCACGCTACAGATCCTGTGAATCACTGACCCTGCACGCTACAGATCCTGTGAATCATTGACCCTGCACAGTACAGATCCTGTGAATCACTGACCCTGCACAGTACAGATCCTGTGAATCACTTAACCTGCACAGTACAAATCCTGTGAATCATTGACCCTGCACAGTGCAGATCCTGTGTATCACTGACCCTGCACAGTACAGATCCTGTGAATCATTGACCCTGCACAGTACAGATCCTGTGAATCACTTCCCCTGCACGCTACAGATCCTGTGAATCATTGACCCTGCACGCAACAGATCCTGTGAATCACTGACCCTGCACAGTACAGATCCTGTGAATCACTTACCCTGCACAGTACAGATCCTGTGAATCACTGACCCTGCACAGTACAGATCCTGTGAATCACTTAATCTGCACGCTACAGATCCTGTGAATCACTGACCCTGCACAGTACAGATCCTGTGAATCACTGACCCTGCACAGTACAGATCCTGTGAATCACTTAACCTGCACGCTACAGATCCTGTGAATCACTTACCCTGCACGCTACAGATCCTGTGAATCACTTACCCTGCACGCTACAGATCCTGTGAATCACTTACCCTGCACGCTACAGATCCTGTGAATCACTGACCCTGCACAGTACAGATCCTGTGAATCACTGACCCTGCACAGTACAGATCCTGTGAATCACTGACCCTGCACAGTGCAGATCCTGTGAATCACTGACCGTGCACAGTGCAGATCCTGTGAATCACTGACCCTGCACGCTACAGATCCTGTGAATCACTGACCCTGCACGCTACAGATCCTGTGAATCACTTACCCTGCACAGTACAGATCCTGTGAATCACTGACCCTGCACGCAACAGATCCTGTGAATCACTTAACCTGCACCGTACAGATCCTGTGAATCACTGACCCTGCACAGTACAGATCCTGTGAATCACTGACCCTGCACAGTACAGATCCTGTGAATCACTGACCCTGCACAGTACAGATCCTGTGAATCACTGACCCTGCACAGTACAGATCCTGTGAATCACTGACCCTGCACAGTACAGATCCTGTGAATCACTGACCCTGCACAGTACAGATCCTGTGAATCACTGACCCTGCACAGTACAGATCCTGTGAATCACTGACCCTGCACAGTACAGATCCTGTGAATCACTGACCCTGCACAGTACAGATCCTGTGAATCACTGACCCTGCACAGTACAGATCCTGTGAATCACTGACCCTGCACAGTACAGATCCTGTGAATCACTGACCCTGCACAGTACAGATCCTGTGAATCACTTAACCTGCACAGTACAGATCCTGTGAATCACTGACCCTGCATAGTACAGATCCTGTGAATCACTTACCCTGCACGCTACAGATCCTGTGAATCAGTGACCCTGCACGCTACAGATCCTGTGAATCACTGACCCTGCACGCTACAGATCCTGTGAATCACTGACCCAGCACGCTACAGATCCTGTGAATCACTGACCCTGCACGCTACAGATCCTGTGAATCACTGACCCTGCACAGTACAGATCCTGTGAATCACTGACCCTGCACAGTACAGATCCTGTGAATCACTTAACCTGCACAGTACAAATCCTGTGAATCATTGACCCTGCACAGTGCAGATCCTGTGTATCACTGACCCTGCACAGTACAGATCCTGTGAATCACTGACCCTGCACAGTACAGATCCTGTGAATCACTGACCCTGCACAGTACAGATCCTGTGAATCATTGACCCTGCACGCTACAGATCCTGTGAATCATTGACCCTGCACGCTACAGATCCTGTGAATCATTGACCCTGCACGCTACAGATCCTGTGAATCACTGACCCTGCACAGTACAGATCCTGTGAATCACTGACCCTGCACAGTACAGATCCTGTGAATCACTTACCCTGCACAGTACAGATCCTGTGAATCACTGACCCTGGACAGTACAGATCCTGTGAATCACTTAACCTGCACGCTACAGATCCTGTGAATCACTTACCCTGCACGCTACAGATCCTGTGAATCACTTATCCTGCACGCTACAGATCCTGTGAATCACTGACCCTGCACGCTACAGATCCTGTGAATCACTGACCCTGCACAGTACAGATCCTGTGAATCACTGACCCTGCACGCTACAGATCCTGTGAATCACTGACCCTGCACAGTGCAGATCCTGTGAATCACTGACCCTGCACGCGACAGATCCTGTGAATCACTTAACCTGCACAGTACAGATCCTGTGAATCACTTACCCTGCACAGTACAGATCCTGTGAATCACTTACCCTGCTCTCTCCAGATCCTGTGAATCACTGACACTGCACAGTACAGATCCTGTGAATCACTGACACTGCACAGTACAGATCCTGTGAATCACTGACACTGCACAGTACAGATCCTGTGAATCACTGACCCTGCACAGTACAGATCCTGTGAATCACTTACCCTGCACAGTACAGATCCTGTGAATCACTTACCCTGCACGCTACAGATCCTGTGAATCACTTACCCTCACAGTACAGATCCTGTGAATCACTTACCCTCACAGTACAGATCCTGTGAATCACTGACCCTGCACGCTACAGATCCTGTGAATCACTGACCCTGCACAGTGAAGATCCTGTGAATCACTGACCCTGCACGCTACAGATCCTGTGAATCACTGAACCTGCACGCTACAGATCCTGTGAATCATTGACCCTGCACAGTACAGATCCTGTGAATCACTGACCCTGCACAGTACAGATCCTGTGAATCACTGACCCTGCACAGGCCAGATCCTGTGAATCACTGACCCTGCACAGTACAGATCCTGTGAATCACTTACCCTGCACGCTACAGATCCTGTGAATCACTTACCCTGCACAGTACAGATCCTGTGAATCACTTACCCTGCTCTCTCCAGATCCTGTGAATCACTGACCCTGCACAGTGCAGATCCTGTGAATCACTGACCCTGCACAGTACAGATCCTGTGAATCACTGACACTGCACAGTACAGATCCTGTGAATCACTGACACTGCACAGTACAGATCCTGTGAATCACTGACCCTGCACAGTACAGATCCTGTGAATCACTGACCCTGCACGCTACAGATCCTGTGAATCACTGACCCTGCACAGTGAAGATCCTGTGAATCACTGACCCTGCACGCTACAGATCCTGTGAATCACTGACCCTGCACGCTACAGATCCTGTGAATCACTTACCCTGCACAGTACAGATCCTGTGAATCACTGACCCTGCATGCTACAGATCCTGTGAATCACTGACCCTGCACGCTACAGATCCTGTGAATCACTGACCCTGCACGCTACAGATCCTGTGAATCAGTTACCCTGCACGCTACAGATCCTGTGAATCACTTACCCTCACAGTACAGATCCTGTGAATCACTTACCCTCACAGTACTGATCCTGTGAATCACTGACCCTGCACAGTACAGATCCTGTGAATCACTGACCCTGCACAGTACAGATCCTGTGAATCACTGACCCTGCACAGTACAGATCCTGTGAATCACTGACCCTGCACAGTACAGATCCTGTGAATCACTGACCCTGCACAGTACAGATCCTGTGAATCACTTACCCTGCACGCTACAGATCCTGTGAATCACTTACCCTGCACAGTACAGATCCTGTGAATCACTTACCCTGCTCTCTCCAGATCCTGTGAATCACTGACCCTGCACAGTGCAGATCCTGTGAATCACTGACACTGCACAGTACAGATCCTGTGAATCATTGACACTGCACAGTACAGATCCTGTGAATCACTGACACTGCACAGTACAGATCCTGTGAATCACTGACCCTGCACAGTACAGATCCTGTGAATCACTGACCCTGCACGCTACAGATCCTGTGAATCACTGACCCTGCACAGTGAAGATCCTGTGAATCACTGACCCTGCACGCTACAGATCCTGTGAATCACTGACCCTGCACGCTACAGATCCTGTGAATCACTGACCCTGCACAGTACAGATCCTGTGAATCACTGACCCTGCATGCTACAGATCCTGTGAATCACTGACCCTGCACGCTACAGATCCTGTGAATCACTGACCCTGCACGCTACAGATCCTGTGAATCAGTTACCCTGCACGCTACAGATCCTGTGAATCACTTACCCTCACAGTACAGATCCTGTGAATCACTTACCCTCACAGTACTGATCCTGTGAATCACTGACCCTGCACAGTACAGATCCTGTGAATCACTGACCCTGCACAGTACAGATCCTGTGAATCACTGACCCTGCACAGTACAGATCCTGTGAATCACTGACCCTGCACAGTACAGATTCTGTGAATCACTGACCCTGCACAGTACAGATCCTGTGAATCACTGACCCTGCACAGTACAGATCCTGTGAATCACTGACCCTGCACAGTACAGATCCTGTGAATCACTGACCCTGCACAGTACAGATCCTGTGAATCACTGACCCTGCACAGTACAGATCCTGTGAATCACTGACCCTGCACAGTACAGATCCTGTGAATCACTGACCCTGCACAGTACAGATCCTGTGAATCACTGACCCTGCACAGTACAGATCCTGTGAATCACTGACCCTGCACAGTACAGATCCTGTGAATCACTGACCCTGCACAGTACAGATCCTGTGAATCACTGACCCTGCACAGTACAGATCCTGTGAATCACTGACCCTGCACAGTACAGATCCTGTGAATCACTGACACTGCACAGTACAGATCCTGTGAATCACTGACACTGCACAGTACAGATCCTGTGAATCACTGACCCTGCACAGTCCAGATCCTGTGAATCACTTACCCTGCACAGTACAGATCCTGTGAATCACTTAACCTGCACAGTACAGATCCTGAAAATCACTTAACCTGCACAGTACAGATCCTGTGAATCACTGACCCTGCACAGTACAGATCCTGTGATTCACTGACCCTGCACAGTACCGATCCTGTGAATCACTGACCCTGCACAGTACAGATCCTGTGAATCATTGACCCTGCACAGTACAGATCCTGTGAATCACTGACCCTGCACGCGACAGATCCTGTGAATCACTGACCCTGCACGCTACAGATCCTGTGAATCACTGACCCTGCACGCTACAGATCCTGTGAATCACTGACCCTGCACGCTACAGATCCTGTGAATCACTGACCCTGCACGCTACAGATCCTGTGAATCACTGACCCTGCACAGTTCAGATCCTGTGAATCACTGACCCTGCACAGTACAGATCCTGTGAATCACTGACCCTGCACAGTACAGATCCTGCGAATCACTGACCCTGCACAGTACAGATCCTGTGAATCACTTACCCTGCACGCTACAGATCCTGTGAATCACTTACCCTGCACGCTACAGATCCTGTGAATCACTTACCCTGCACGCTACAGATCCTGTGAATCACTTACCCTGCTCTCTCCAGATCCTGTGAATCACTGACCCTGCACAGTACAGATCCTGTGAATCACTGACACTGCACAGTACAGATCCTGTGAATCACTGACACTGCACAGTACAGATCCTGTGAATCACTGACCCTGCACAGTACAGATCCTGTGAATCACTGACCCTGCACAGTACAGATCCTGTGAATCACTGACCCTGCACAGTACAGATCCTGTGAATCACTTACCCTGCACGCTACAGATCCTGTGAATCACTGACCCTGCACAGTACAGATCCTGTGAATCACTGACCCTGCACAGTACAGATCCTGTGAATCACTGACCCTGCACAGTACAGATCCTGTGAATCACTGACCCTGCACAGTACAGATCCTGTGAATCACTGACCCTGCACAGTACAGATCCTGTGAATCACTGACACTGCACAGTACAGATCCTGTGAATCACTGACCCTGCACAGTACAGATCCTGTGAATCACTTACCCTGCACAGTACAGATCCTGTGAATCACTTACCCTGCACGCTACAGATCCTGTGAATCACTGACCCTGCACATGACAGATCCTGTGAATCACTGACACTGCACGCTACAGATCCTGTGAATCACTGACCCTGCACGCTACAGATCCTGTGAATTACTTACCCTGCACAGTACAGATCCTGTGAATCACTTACCCTGCTCTCTCCAGATCCTGTGAATCACTGACCCTGCACAGTACAGATCCTGTGAATCACTGACCCTGCACAGTGCAGATCCTGTGAATCACTGACCCTGCACAGTGCAGATCCTGTGAATCACTGACCCTGCACAGTGCAGATCCTGTGAATCACTGACCCTGCACAGTGCAGATCCTGTGAATCACTTACCCTGCACAGTACAGATCCTGTGAATCACTGACCCTGCACAGTACAGATCCTGTGAATCACTGACCCTGCACAGTGCAGATCCTGTGAATCACTGACCCTGCACAGTGCAGATCCTGTGAATCACTGACCCTGCACAGTGCAGATCCTGTGAATCACTGACCCTGCACAGTGCAGATCCTGTGAATCACTGACCCTGCACAGTGCAGATCCTGTGAATCACTGACCCTGCACAGTACAGATCCTGTGAATCACTGACCCTGCACAGTACAGATCCTGTGAATCACTGACCCTGCACAGTACAGATCCTGTGAATCACTGACCCTGCACAGTACAGATCCTGTGAATCACTTACCCTGCACGCTACAGATCCTGTGAATCACTTACCCTGCACGCTACAGATCCTGTGAATCACTTACCCTGCACAGTACAGATCCTGTGAATCACTGACCCTGCACGCTACAGATCCTGTGAATCACTTACCCTGCACAGTACAGATCCTGTGAATCACTTACCCTGCTCTCTCCAGATCCTGTGAATCACTGACCCTGCACAGTACAGATCCTGTGAATCACTGACCCTGCACAGTACAGATCCTGTGAATCACTGACCCTGCACGCTACAGATCCTGTGAATCACTTACCCTGCACAGTACAGATCCTGTGAATCACTGACCCTGCACAGTACAGATCCTGTGAATCACTGACACTGCACAGTACAGATCCTGTGAATCACTGACACTGCACAGTACAGATCCTGTGAATCACTGACACTGCACAGTACAGATCCTGTGAATCACTGACCCTGCACAGTACAGATCCTGTGAATCACTTACCCTGCACGCTACAGATCCTGTGAATCACTAACCCTGCACAGTACAGATCCTGTGAATCACTGACCCTGCACAGTACAGATCCTGTGAATCATTGACCCTGCACAGTACAGATCCTGTGAATCACTGACCCTGCACAGTACCGATCCTGTGAATCACTGACCCTGCACAGTACAGATCCTGTGAATCACTGACCCTGCACAGTACAGATCCTGTGAATCACTGACCCTGCACGCTACAGATCCTGTGAATCACTGACCCTGCACGCTACAGATCCTGTGAATCACTGACCCTGCACGCTACAGATCCTGTGAATCACTGACCCTGCACGCTACAGATCCTGTGAATCACTGACCCTGCACGCTACAGATCCTGTGAATCACTGACCCTGCACAGTTCAGATCCTGTGAATCACTGACCCTGCACAGTACAGATCCTGTGAATCACTGACCCTGCACAGTACAGATCCTGTGAATCACTTACCCTGCACGCTACAGATCCTGTGAATCACTTACCCTGCACGCTACAGATCCTGTGAATCACTTACCCTGCACGCTACAGATCCTGTGAATCACTTACCCTGCTCTCTCCAGATCCTGTGAATCACTGACCCTGCACAGTACAGATCCTGTGAATCACTGACACTGCACAGTACAGATCCTGTGAATCACTGACACTGCACAGTACAGATCCTGTGAATCACTGACCCTGCACAGTACAGATCCTGTGAATCACTGACCCTGCACAGTACAGATCCTGTGAATCACTGACCCTGCACAGTACAGATCCTGTGAATCACTGACCCTGCACAGTACAGATCCTGTGAATCACTGACGCTGCACAGTACAGATCCTGTGAATCACTGACCCTGCACAGTACAGATCCTGTGAATCACTGACCCTGCACAGTACAGATCCTGTGAATCACTGACCCTGCACAGTACAGATCCTGTGAATCACTGACCCTGCACAGTACAGATCCTGTGAATCACTGACACTGCACAGTACAGATCCTGTGAATCACTGACCGTGCACAGTACAGATCCTGTGAATCACTTACCCTGCACAGTACAGATCCTGTGAATCACTTACCCTGCACGCTACAGATCCTGTGAATCACTGACCCTGCACATTACAGATCCTGTGAATCACTGACCCTGCACGCTACAGATCCTGTGAATCACTGACCCTGCACGCTACAGATCCTGTGAATCACTTACCCTGCACAGTACAGATCCTGTGAATCACTTACCCTGCTCTCTCCAGATCCTGTGAATCACTGACCCTGCACAGTACAGATCCTGTGAATCACTGACACTGCACAGTACAGATCCTGTGAATCACTGACACTGCACAGTACAGATCCTGTGAATCACTGACACTGCATAGTACAGATCCTGTGAATCACTGACACTGCACAGTACAGATCCTGTGAATCACTGACCCTGCACAGTACAGATCCTGTGAATTACTTACCCTGCACGCTACAGATCCTGTGAATCACTTACCCTGCACAGTACAGATCCTGTGAATCACTGACCCTGCACAGTACAGATCCTGTGAATCATTGACCCTGCACAGTACAGATCCTGTGAATCACTGACCCTGCACAGTACCGATCCTGTGAATCACTGACCCTGCACAGTACAGATCCTGTGAATCACTGACCCTGCATAGTACAGATCCTTTGAATCACTGACCCTGCACGCGACAGATCCTGTGAATCACTGACCCTGCACGCTACAGATCCTGTGAATCACTGACCCTGCACGCTACAGATCCTGTGAATCACTGACCCTGCACGCTACAGATCCTGTGAATCACTGACCCTGCACGCTACAGATCCTGTGAATCACTGACCCTGCACGCTACAGATCCTGTGAATCACTGACCCTGCACAGTTCAGATCCTGTGAATCACTGAACCTGCACAGTACAGATCCTGTGAATCACTGACCCTGCACAGTACAGATCCTGTGAATCACTTACCCTGCACGCTACAGATCCTGTGAATCACTTACCCTGCACGCTACAGATCCTGTGAATCACTTACCCTGCTCTCTCCAGATCCTGTGAATCACTGACCCTGCACAGTACAGATCCTGTGAATCACTGACCCTGCACAGTACAGATCCTGTGAATCACTGACACTGCACAGTACAGATCCTGTGAATCACTGACCCTGCACAGTACAGATCCTGTGAATCACTGACCCTGCACAGTACAGATCCTGTGAATCACTGACACTGCACAGTACAGATCCTGTGAATCACTGACCCTGCACGCTACAGATCCTGTGAATCACTGACCCTGCACGCTACAGATCCTGTGAATCAATGACCCTGCACGCTACAGATCCTGTGAATCACTGACCCTGCACGCTACAGATCCTGTGAATCACTGACCCTGCACGCTACAGATCCTGTGAATCACTGACCCTGCACGCTACAGATCCTGTGAATCACTGACCCTGCACGCTACAGATCCTGTGAATCATTGACCCTGCACAGTACAGATCCTGTGAATCACTGACCCTGCACAGTACAGATCCTGTGAATCACTTAACCTGCACAGTACAAATCCTGTGAATCATTGACCCTGCACAGTGCAGATCCTGTGTATCACTGACCCTGCACAGTACAGATCCTGTGAATCATTGACCCTGCACAGTACAGATCCTGTGAATCACTTCCCCTGCACGCTACAGATCCTGTGAATCATTGACCCTGCACGCAACAGATCCTGTGAATCACTGACCCTGCACAGTACAGATCCTGTGAATCACTGACCCTGCACAGTACAGATCCTGTGAATCACTGACCCTGCACAGTACAGATCCTGTGAATCACTTAATCTGCACGCTACAGATCCTGTGAATCACTGACCCTGCACAGTACAGATCCTGTGAATCACTGACCCTGCACAGTACAGATCCTGTGAATCACTTAACCTGCACGCTACAGATCCTGTGAATCACTTACCCTGCACGCTACAGATCCTGTGAATCACTTACCCTGCACGCTACAGATCCTGTGAATCACTTACCCTGCACGCTACAGATCCTGTGAATCACTGACCCTGCACAGTACAGATCCTGTGAATCACTGACCCTGCACAGTACAGATCCTGTGAATCACTGACCCTGCACAGTGCAGATCCTGTGAATCACTGACCGTGCACAGTGCAGATCCTGTGAATCACTGACCCTGCACGCTACAGATCCTGTGAATCACTGACCCTGCACGCTACAGATCCTGTGAATCACTTACCCTGCACAGTACAGATCCTGTGAATCACTGACCCTGCACGCAACAGATCCTGTGAATCACTTAACCTGCACCGTACAGATCCTGTGAATCACTTAACCTGCACATTACAGATCCTGTGAATCATTGACCCTGCACAGTACAGATCCTGTGAATCACTGACCCTGCACAGTACAGATCCTGTGAATCACTGACCCTGCACAGTACAGATCCTGTGAATCACTGACCCTGCACAGTACAGATCCTGTGAATCACTGACCCTGCACAGTACAGATCCTGTGAATCACTGACCCTGCACAGTACAGATCCTGTGAATCACTGACCCTGCACAGTACAGATCCTGTGAATCACTGACCCTGCACAGTACAGATCCTGTGAATCACTGACCCTGCACAGTACAGATCCTGTGAATCACTGACCCTGCACAGTACAGATCCTGTGAATCACTGACACTGCACAGTACAGATCCTGTGAATCACTGACCCTGCACAGTACAGATCCTGTGAATCACTGACCCTGCACAGTACAGATCCTGTGAATCACTTAACCTGCACAGTACAGATCCTGTGAATCACTGACCCTGCATAGTACAAATCCTGTGAATCACTTACCCTGCACGCTACAGATCCTGTGAATCAGTGACCCTGCACGCTACAGATCCTGTGAATCACTGACCCTGCACGCTACAGATCCTGTGAATCACTGACCCAGCACGCTACAGATCCTGTGAATCACTGACCCTGCACGCTACAGATCCTGTGAATCACTGACCCTGCACAGTACAGATCCTGTGAATCACTGACCCTGCACAGTACAGATCCTGTGAATCACTTAACCTGCACAGTACAAATCCTGTGAATCATTGACCCTGCACAGTGCAGATCCTGTGTATCACTGACCCTGCACAGTACAGATCCTGTGAATCACTGACCCTGCACAGTACAGATCCTGTGAATCACTGACCCTGCACAGTACAGATCCTGTGAATCATTGACCCTGCACGCTACAGATCCTGTGAATCATTGACCCTGCACGCTACAGATCCTGTGAATCATTGACCCTGCACGCTACAGATCCTGTGAATCACTGACCCTGCACAGTACAGATCCTGTGAATCACTGACCCTGCACAGTACAGATCCTGTGAATCACTTACCCTGCACAGTACAGATCCTGTGAATCACTGACCCTGGACAGTACAGATCCTGTGAATCACTTAACCTGCACGCTACAGATCCTGTGAATCACTTACCCTGCACGCTACAGATCCTGTGAATCACTTATCCTGCACGCTACAGATCCTGTGAATCACTGACCCTGCACGCTACAGATCCTGTGAATCACTGACCCTGCACAGTACAGATCCTGTGAATCACTGACACTGCACGCTACAGATCCTGTGAATCACTGACCCTGCACAGTGCAGATCCTGTGAATCACTGACCCTGCACGCGACAGATCCTGTGAATCACTTAACCTGCACAGTACAGATCCTGTGAATCACTTACCCTGCACAGTACAGATCCTGTGAATCACTTACCCTGCTCTCTCCAGATCCTGTGAATCACTGACACTGCACAGTACAGATCCTGTGAATCACTGACACTGCACAGTACAGATCCTGTGAATCACTGACACTGCACAGTACAGATCCTGTGAATCACTGACCCTGCACAGTACAGATCCTGTGAATCACTTACCCTGCACGCTACAGATCCTGTGAATCACTTACCCTGCACGCTACAGATCCTGTGAATCACTTACCCTCACAGTACAGATCCTGTGAATCACTTACCCTCACAGTACAGATCCTGTGAATCACTGACCCTGCACGCTACAGATCCTGTGAATCACTGACCCTGCACAGTGAAGATCCTGTGAATCACTGACCCTGCACGCTACAGATCCTGTGAATCACTGACCCTGCACGCTACAGATCCTGTGAATCACTTACCCTGCACAGTACAGATCCTGTGAATCACTGACCCTGCACGCTACAGATCCTGTGAATCACTGACCCTGCACGGTGCAGATCCTGTGAATCATTGACCCTGCACAGTACAGATCCTGTGAATCACTTACCCTGCACCCAACAGATCCTGTGAATCATTGACCCTGCACGCTACAGATCCTGTGAATCACTTATCCTGCACGCTACAGATCCTGTGAATCACTTACCCTGCACGCTACAGATCCTGTGAATCACTTACCCTGCACAGTACAGATCCTGTGAATCATTGACCCTGCACGCTACAGATCCTGTGAATCACTGACCCTGCACAGTACAGATCCTGTGAATCATTGACCCTGCACAGTACAGATCCTGTGAATCACTGACCCTGCACGCTACAGATCCTGTGAATCACTGACCCTGCACGCTACAGATCCTGTGAATCATTGACCCTGCACAATACAGATCCTGTGAATCACTGACCCTGCACAGTACAGATCCTGTGAATCACTTAACCTGCACAGTACAAATCCTGTGAATCATTGACCCTGCACAGTACAGATCCTGTGAATCATTGACCCTGCACAGTACAGATCCTGTGAATCATTGACCCTGCACAGTACAGATCCTGTGAATCACTTACCCTGCACCCAACAGATCCTGTGAATCATTGACCCTGCACGCTACAGATCCTGTGAATCACTTATCCTGCACGCTACAGATCCTGTGAATCACTTACCCTGCACGCTACAGATCCTGTGAATCACTTACCCTGCACAGTACAGATCCTGTGAATCATTGACCCTGCACGCTACAGATCCTGTGAATCACTGACCCTGCACAGTACAGATCCTGTGAATCACTGACCCTGCACGCTACAGATCCTGTGAATCACTGACCCTGCACGCTACAGATCCTGTGAATCACTGACCCTGCACAGTGCAGATCCTGTGAATCACTGACCCTGCACGCTACAGATCCTGTGAATCACTGACCCTGCACGCTACAGATCCTGTGAATCACTTACCCTGCACAGTACAGATCCTGTGAATCACTGACCCTGCACGCTACAGATCCTGTGAATCACTGACCCTGCACAGTACAGATCCTGTGAATCACTGACCCTGCACAGTACAGATCCTGTGAATCACTGACCCTGCACAGTGCAGATCCTGTGAATCACTGACCCTGCACAGTGCAGATCCTGTGAATCACTGACCCTGCACAGTGCAGATCCTGTGAATCACTGACCCTGCACGCTACAGATCCTGTGAATCACTTAACCTGCACAGTACAGATCCTGTGAATCACCTAACCTGCACAGTACAGATCCTGTGAATCATTGACCCTGCACAGTACAGATCCAGTGAATCACTGACCCTGCACAGTACAGATCCTGTGAATCACTGACCCTGCACAGTACAGATCCTGTGAATCACTGACCCTGCACAGTACAGATCCTGTGAATCACTTGCCCTGCACAGTACAGATCCTGTGAATCACTGACCCTGCACAGTACAGATCCTGTGAATCACTGACCCTGCACAGTACAGATCCTGTGAATCACTGACCCTGCACGCTACAGATCCTGTGAATCACTGACCCTGCACGGTGCAGATCCTGTGAATCACTGACCCTGCACGCGACAGATCCTGTGAATCACTTAACCTGCACAGTACAGATCCTGTGAATCACTTAAAGTGCACAGTACAGATCCTGTGAATCATTGACCCTGCACAGTACAGATCCTGTGAATCACTGACCCTGCACAGTACAGATCCTGTGAATCACTGACCCTGCACAGTCCAGATCCTGTGAATCACTGACCCTGCACAGTACAGATCCTGTGAATCACTTACCCTGCACGCTACAGATCCTGTGAATCACTTACCCTGCACAGTACAGATCCTGTGAATCACTTACCCTGCTCTCTCCAGATCCTGTGAATCACTGACCCTGCACAGTGCAGATCCTGTGAATCACTGACACTGCACAGTACAGATCCTGTGAATCACTGACACTGCACAGTACAGATCCTGTGAATCACTGACACTGCACAGTACAGATCCTGTGAATCACTGACCCTGCACAGTACAGATCCTGTGAATCACTGACCCTGCACAGTGAAGATCCTGTGAATCACTGACCCTGCACAGTGAAGATCCTGTGAATCACTGACCCTGCACGCTACAGATCCTGCGAATCACTGACCCTGCACGCTACAGATCCTGCGAATCACTTACCCTGCACAGTACAGATCCTGTGAATCACTTACCCTGCACAGTACAGATCCTGTGAATCACTGACCCTGCATGCTACAGATCCTGTGAATCACTGACCCTGCACGCTACAGATCCTGTGAATCACTGACCCTGCACGCTACAGATCCTGTGAATCACTTACCCTGCACGCTACAGATCCTGTGAATCACTTACCCTCACAGTACAGATCCTGTGAATCACTTACCCTCACAGTACTGATCCTGTGAATCACTGACCCTGCACAGTACAGATCCTGTGAATCACTGACCCTGCACAGTACAGATCCTGTGAATCACTGACCCTGCACAGTACAGATCCTGTGAATCACTGACCCTGCACAGTACAGATCCTGTGAATCACTGACCCTGCACAGTACAGATCCTGTGAATCACTGACCCTGCACAGTACAGATCCTGTGAATCACTGACCCTGCACAGTACAGATCCTGTGAATCACTGACACTGCACAGTACAGATCCTGTGAATCACTGACCCTGCACAGTGCAGATCCTGTGAATCACTGACCCTGCACGCTACAGATCCTGTGAATCACTGACCCTGCACGCTACAGATCCTGTGAATCACTGACCCTGCACGCTACAGATCCTGTGAATCACTTACCCTGCACGCTACAGATCCTGTGAATCACTGACCCTGCACGCTACAGATCCTGTGAATCACTGACCCTGCACGCTACAGATCCTGTGAATCACTGACCCTGCACGCTACAGATCCTGTGAATCACTGACCCTGCACGCTACAGATCCTGTGAATCACTTACCCTGCACGCTACAGATCCTGTGAATCACTGACCCTGCACGCTACAGATCCTGTGAATCACTGACCCTGCACAGTGCAGATCCTGTGAATCACTGACCCTGCACGCTACAGATCCTGTGAATCACTGACACTGCACAGTACAGATCCTGTGAATCACTGACCCTGCACAGTACAGATCCTGTGAATCACTGACCCTGCACAGTACAGATCCTGTGAATCACTGACCCTGCACAGTACAGATCCTGTGAATCACTGACACTGCACAGTACAGATCCTGTGAATCACTGACACTGCACAGTACAGCTCCTGTGAATCACTGACCCTGCACAGTACAGATCCTGTGAATCACTTACCCTGCACGCTACAGATCCTGTGAATCACTTACCCTGCACGCTACAGATCCTGTGAATCACTTACCCTGCACGCTACAGATCCTGTGAATCACTTACCCTCACAGTGCAGATCCTGTGAATCACTGACCCTGCACAGTACAGATCCTGTGAATCACTGACCCTGCACAGTACAGATCCTGTGAATCACTGACCCTGCACAGTACAGATCCTGTGAATCATTGACCCTGCACAGTACAGATCCTGTGAATCACTGACCCTGCACGCTACAGATCCTGTGAATCACTGACCCTGCACGCTACAGATCCTGTGAATCATTGACCCTGCACAGTACAGATCCTGTGAATCACTGACCCTGCACAGTACAGATCCTGTGAATCACTTAACCTGCACAGTACAAATCCTGTGAATCATTGACCCTGCACAGTACAGATCCTGTGAATCATTGACCCTGCACAGTACAGATCCTGTGAATCATTGACCCTGCACAGTACAGATCCTGTGAATCACTTACCCTGCACCCAACAGATCCTGTGAATCATTGACCCTGCACGCTACAGATCCTGTGAATCACTTATCCTGCACGCTACAGATCCTGTGAATCACTTACCCTGCACGCTACAGATCCTGTGAATCACTTACCCTGCACAGTACAGATCCTGTGAATCATTGACCCTGCACGCTACAGATCCTGTGAATCACTGACCCTGCACAGTACAGATCCTGTGAATCACTGACCCTGCACGCTACAGATCCTGTGAATCACTGACCCTGCACGCTACAGATCCTGTGAATCACTGACCCTGCACAGTGCAGATCCTGTGAATCACTGACCCTGCACGCTACAGATCCTGTGAATCACTGACCCTGCACGCTACAGATCCTGTGAATCACTTACCCTGCACAGTACAGATCCTGTGAATCACTGACCCTGCACGCTACAGATCCTGTGAATCACTGACCCTGCACAGTACAGATCCTGTGAATCACTGACCCTGCACAGTACAGATCCTGTGAATCACTGACCCTGCACAGTGCAGATCCTGTGAATCACTGACCCTGCACAGTGCAGATCCTGTGAATCACTGACCCTGCACAGTGCAGATCCTGTGAATCACTGACCCTGCACGCTACAGATCCTGTGAATCACTTAACCTGCACAGTACAGATCCTGTGAATCACCTAACCTGCACAGTACAGATCCTGTGAATCATTGACCCTGCACAGTACAGATCCAGTGAATCACTGACCCTGCACAGTACAGATCCTGTGAATCACTGACCCTGCACAGTACAGATCCTGTGAATCACTGACCCTGCACAGTACAGATCCTGTGAATCACTTGCCCTGCACAGTACAGATCCTGTGAATCACTGACCCTGCACAGTACAGATCCTGTGAATCACTGACCCTGCACAGTACAGATCCTGTGAATCACTGACCCTGCACAGTACCGATCCTGTGAATCACTGACCCTGCACAGTACCGATCCTGTGAATCACTGACCCTGCACAGTACAGATCCTGTGAATCACTGACCCTGCACGCTACAGATCCTGTGAATCACTGACCCTGCACAGTACAGATCCTGTGAATCATTGACCCTGCACAGTACAGATCCTGTGAATCACTGACCCTGCACAGTACAGATCCTGTGAATCACTGACCCTGCACAGTACAGATCCTGTGAATCACTGACCCTGCACAGTACAGATCATGTGAATCACTGACCCTGCACAGTACAGATCCTGTGAATCACTGACACTGCACAGTACAGATCCTGTGAATCACTGACACTGCACAGTACAGATCCTGTGAATCACTGACCCTGCACAGTACAGATCCTGTGAATCACTGACCCTGCAGAGTACAGATCCTGTGAATCACTTAACCTGCACAGTACAGATCCTGTGAATCACTGACCCTGCACAGTACAGATCCTGTTAATCATTGACCCTGCACAGTACAGATCCTGTGAATCACTGACCCTGCACAGTACCGATCCTGTGAATCACTTTCCCTGCACAGTACAGATCCTGTGAATCACTGACCCTGCATAGTACAGATCCTGTGAATCACTTACCCTGCACGCTCCAGATCCTGTGAATCAGTGACCCTGCACGCTACAGATCCTGTGAATCACTGACCCTGCACGCTACAGATCCTGTGAATCACTGACCCAGCACGCTACAGATCCTGTGAATCACTGACCCAGCACGCTACAGATCCTGTGAATCACTGACCCTGCACGCTACAGATCCTGTGAATCATTGACCCTGCACAGTACAGATCCTGTGAATCACTGACCCTGCACAGTACAGATCCTGTGAATCACTTAACCTGCACAGTACAAATCCTGTGAATCATTGACCCTGCACAGTGCAGATCCTGTGTATCACTGACCCTGCACAGTACAGATCCTGTGAATCACTGACCCTGCACAGTACAGATCCTGTGAATCACTGACCCTGGACAGTACAGATCCCGTGAATCACTTAACCTGCACGCTACAGATCCTGTGAATCACTTACCCTGCACGCTACAGATCCTGTGAATCACTTACCCTGCACGCTACAGATCCTGTGAATCACTGACCCTGCACGCTACAGATCCTGTGAATCACTGACCCTGCACAGTACAGATCCTGTGAATCACTGACCCTGCACGCTACAGATCCTGTGAATCACTGACCCTGCACAGTGAAGATCCTGTGAATCACTGACCCTGCACGCTACAGATCCTGTGAATCACTGACCCTGCACGCTACAGATCCTGTGAATCACTTACCCTGCACAGTACAGATCCTGTGAATCACTGACCCTGCATGCTACAGATCCTGTGAATCACTGACCCTGCATGCTACAGATCCTGTGAATCACTGACCCTGCACGCTACAGATCCTGTGAATCACTGACCCTGCACAGTGCAGATCCTGTGAATCACTGACCCTGCACGCGACAGATCCTGTGAATCACTTAACCTGCACAGTACAGATCCTGTGAATCACTTACCCTGCACGCTACAGATCCTGTGAATCACTTACCCTGCACAGTACAGATCCTGTGAATCACTTACCCTGCTCTCTCCAGATCCTGTGAATCACTGACCCTGCACAGTACAGATCCTGTGAATCACTGACCCTGCACAGTACAGATCCTGTGAATCACTTACCCTGCACGCTACAGATCCTGTGAATCACTTACCCTCACAGTACAGATCCTGTGAATCACTTACCCTCACAGTACAGATCCTGTGAATCACTGACCCTGCACAGCACAGATCCTGTGAATCACTGACCCTGCACAGCACAGATCCTGTGAATCACTGACCCTGCACAGCACAGATCCTGTGAATCACTGACCCTGCACAGTACAGATCCTGTGAATCACTGACCCTGCACAGTACAGATCCTGTGAATCACTGACCCTGCACAGTACAGATCCTGTGAATCACTGACACTGCACAGTACAGATCCTGTGAATCACTGACCCTGCACAGTACAGATCCTGTGAATCACTTACCCTGCACGCTACAGATCCTGTGAATCACTTACCCTCACAGTACAGATCCTGTGAATCACTTACCCTCACAGTACAGATCCTGTGAATCACTTACCCTCACAGTACAGATCCTGTGAATCACTGACCCTGCACAGCACAGATCCTGTGAATCACTGACCCTGCACAGTACAGATCCTGTGAATCACTGACCCTGCACAGTACAGATCCTGTGAATCACTGACCCTGCACAGTACAGATCCTGTGAATCACTGACCCTGCACAGTACAGATCCTGTGAATCACTGACCCTGCACAGTACAGATCCTGTGAATCACTGACCCTGCACAGTACAGATCCTGTGAATCACTGACCCTGCACAGTACAGATCCTGTGAATCACTGACCCTGCACAGTACAGATCCTGTGAATCACTGACCCTGCACAGTACAGATCCTGTGAATCACTGACCCTGCACAGTACAGATCCTGTGAATCACTGACCCTGCACAGTACAGATCCTGTGAATCACTGACACTGCACAGTACAGATCCTGTGAATCACTGACACTGCACAGTACAGATCCTGTGAATCACTGACCCTGCACAGTCCAGATCCTGTGAATCACTTACCCTGCACAGTACAGATCCTGTGAATCACTTAACCTGCACAGTACAGATCCTGTGAATCACTTAACCTGCACAGTACAGATCCTGTGAATCACTGACCCTGCACAGTACAGATCCTGTGATTCACTGACCCTGCACAATACAGATCCTGTGAATCACTGACCCTGCACAGTACCGATCCTGTGAATCACTGACCCTGCACAGTACAGATCCTGTGAATCACTGACCCTGCATAGTACAGATCCTGTGAATCACTGACCCTGCACGCTACAGATCCTGTCAATCACTGACACTGCACGCTACAGATTCTGTGAATCATTGAACCTGCACAGTACAGATCCTGTGAATCACTGACCCTGCACAGCACAGATCCTGTGAATCACTTAACCTGCACAATACAAATCCTGTGAATCATTGACCCTGCACAGTGCAGATCCTGTGTGTCACTGACCCTGCACAGTACAGATCCTGTGAATCATTGACCCTGCACGCTACAGATCCTGTGAATCATTGACCCTGCACGCTACAGATCCTGTGAATCACTGACCCTGCACGGTACAGATCCTGTGAATCACTGACCCTGCACGCTACAGATCCTGTGAATCACTGACCCTGCACGGTGCAGATCCTGTGAATCACTGACCCTGCACGCTACAGATCCTGTGAATCACTGACCCTGCACGCTACAGATCCTGTGAATCACTGACCCTGCACGCTACAGATCCTGTGAATCACTTACCCTGCACGCTACAGATCCTGTGAATCACTGACCCTGCACGCTACAGATCCTGTGAATCACTGACCCTGCACGCTACAGATCCTGTGAATCACTGACCCTGCACGCTACAGATCCTGTGAATCACTGACCCTGCACGCTACAGATCCTGTGAATCACTTACCCTGCACGCTACAGATCCTGTGAATCACTGACCCTGCACGCTGCAGATCCTGTGAATCACTGACCCTGCACAGTGCAGATCCTGTGAATCACTGACCCTGCACGCTACAGATCCTGTGAATCACTGACCCTGCACAGTACAGATCCTGTGAATCACTGACCCTGCACAGTACAGATCCTGTGAATCACTGACCCTGCACAGTACAGATCCTGTGAATCACTGACCCTGCACAGTACAGATCCTGTGAATCACTGACCCTGCACAGTACAGATCCTGTGAATCACTGACACTGCACAGTACAGATCCTGTGAATCACTGACCCTGCACAGTACAGATCCTGTGAATCACTTACCCTGCACGCTACAGATCCTGTGAATCACTTACCCTGCACGCTACAGATCCTGTGAATCACTTACCCTCACAGTACAGATCCTGTGAATCACTTACCCTGCACAGTGCAGATCCTGTGAATCACTGACCCTGCACAGTACAGATCCTGTGAATCACTGACCCTGCACAGTACAGATCCTGTGAATCACTGACCCTGCACAGTACAGATCCTGTGAATCACTGACCCTGCACAGTACAGATCCTGTGAATCACTTAACCCTGCACAGTACAGATCCTGTGAATCACTGATCCTGCACAGTACAGATCCTGTGAATCACTGACACTGCACAGTACAGATCCTGTGAATCACTGACCCTGCACAGTACAGATCCTGTGAATCACTTACCCTGCACAGTACAGATCCTGTGAATCACTGACGCTGCACAGTACAGATCCTGTGAATCATTGACCCTGCACAGTACAGATCCTGTGAATCACTGACCCTGCACGCTACAGATCCTGTGAATCACTGACCCTGCACGCTACAGATCCTGTGAATCATTGACCCTGCACAGTACAGATCCTGTGAATCACTGACCCTGCACAGTACAGATCCTGTGAATCATTGACCCTGCACAGTACAGATCCTGTGAATCACTGACCCTGCACAGTACAGATCCTGTGAATCACTGACACTGCACAGCACAGATCCTGTGAATCACTGACACTGCACAGTACAGATCCTGTGAATCACTGACCCTGCACAGTACAGATCCTGTGAATCACTTACCCTGCACGCTACAGATCCTGTGAATCACTTACCCTCACAGTACAGATCCTGTGAATCACTTACCCTCACAGTACAGATCCTGTGAATCACTGACCCTGCACAGCACAGATCCTGTGAATCACTGACCCTGCACAGTACAGATCCTGTGAATCACTGACCCTGCACAGTACAGATCCTGTGAATCACTGACCCTGCACAGTACAGATCCTGTGAATCACTGACCCTGCACAGTACAGATCCTGTGAATCACTGACCCTGCACAGTACAGATCCTGTGAATCACTGACCCTGCACAGTACAGATCCTGTGAATCACTGACCCTGCACAGTACAGATCCTGTGAATCACTGACCCTGCACAGTACAGATCCTGTGAATCACTGACCCTGCACAGTACAGATCCTGTGAATCACTGACCCTGCACAGTACAGATCCTGTGAATCACTGACCCTGCACAGTACAGATCCTGTGAATCACTGACCCTGCACAGTACAGATCCTGTGAATCACTGACACTGCACAGTACAGATCCTGTGAATCACTGACACTGCACAGTACAGATCCTGTGAATCACTGACCCTGCACAGTACAGATCCTGTGAATCACTGACCCTGCACAGTACAGATCCTGTGAATCACTTAACCTGCACAGTACAGATCCTGTGAATCACTTAACCTGCACAGTACAGATCCTGTGAATCACTGAACCTGCACAGTACAGATCCTGTGATTCACTGACCCTGCACAGTACAGATCCTGTGAATCACTGACCCTGCACAGTACCGATCCTGTGAATCACTGACCCTGCACAGTACAGATCCTGTGAATCACTGACCCTGCATAGTACAGATCCTGTGAATCACTGACCCTGCACGCTACAGATCCTGTGAATCACTGACCCTGCACGCTACAGATTCTGTGAATCATTGACCCTGCACAGTACAGATCCTGTGAATCACTGACCCTGCACAGCACAGATCCTGTGAATCACTTAACCTGCACAATACAAATCCTGTGTGTCATTGACCCTGCACAGGGCAGATCCTGCGTGTCACTGACCCTGCACAGTACAGATCCTGTGAATCATTGACCCTGCACGCTACAGATCCTGTGAATCATTGACCCTGCACGCTACAGATCCTGTGAATCACTGACCCTGCACAGTACAGATCCTGTGAATCACTGACCCTGCACGCTACAGATCCTGTGAATCACTGACCCTGCACAGTGCAGATCCTGTGAATCACTGACCCTGCACGCTACAGATCCTGTGAATCACTGACCCTGCACGCTACAGATCCTGTGAATCACTGACTCTGCACGCTACAGATCCTGTGAATCACTTACCCTGCACGCTACAGATCCTGTGAATCACTGACCCTGCACGCTACAGATCCTGTGAATCACTGACCCTGCACGCTACAGATCCTGTGAATCACTGACCCTGCACGCTACAGATCCTGTGAATCACTGACCCTGCACGCTACAGATCCTGTGAATCACTTACCCTGCACGCTACAGATCCTGTGAATCACTGACCCTGCACGCTACAGATCCTGTGAATCACTGACCCTGCACAGTGCAGATCCTGTGAATCACTGACCCTGCACGCTACAGATCCTGTGAATCACTGACCCTGCACAGTACAGATCCTGTGAATCACTGACCCTGCACAGTACAGATCCTGTGAATCACTGACCCTGCACAGTACAGATCCTGTGAATCACTGACCCTGCACAGTACAGATCCTGTGAATCACTGACCCTGCACAGTACAGATCCTGTGAATCACTGACACTGCACAGTACAGATCCTGTGAATCACTGACACTGCACAGTACAGATCCTGTGAATCACTGACACTGCACAGTACAGATCCTGTGAATCACTTACCCTGCACGCTACAGATCCTGTGAATCACTTACCCTGCACGCTACAGATCCTGTGAATCACTTACCCTCACAGTACAGATCCTGTGAATCACTTACCCTGCACAGTGCAGATCCTGTGAATCACTGACCCTGCACAGTACAGATCCTGTGAATCACTGACCCTGCACAGTACAGATCCTGTGAATCACTGACCCTGCACAGTACAGATCCTGTGAATCACTTAACCCTGCACAGTACAGATCCTGTGAATCACTTACCCTGCACAGTACAGATTCTGTGAATCACTTAACCTGCACAGTACAGATCCTGTGAATCACTGACGCTGCACGCTACAGATCCTGTGAATCACTGACCCTGCACAGTACAGATCCTGTGAATCACTGACCCTGCACGCTACAGATCCTGTGAATCACTGACCCTGCACAGTGCAGATCCTGTGAATCACTGACCCTGCACGCTACAGATCCTGTGAATCACTGACCCTGCACGCTACAGATCCTGTGAATCACTTACCCTGCACAGTACAGATCCTGTGAATCACTGACCCTGCACGCTACAGATCCTGTGAATCACTGACCCTGCACAGTGCAGATCCTGTGAATCACTGACCCTGCACAGTGCAGATCCTGTGAATCACTGACCCTGCACGCTACAGATCCTGTGAATCACTTAACCTGCACAGTACAGATCCTGTGAATCACTTAATCTGCACAGTACAGATCCTGTGAATCATTGACCCTGCACAGTACAGATCCTGTGAATCACTGACCCTGCACAGTACAGATCCTGTGAATCACTGACCCTGCACAGTACAGATCCTGTGAATCACTGACCCTGCACAGTACAGATCCTGTGAATCACTTGCCCTGCACAGTACAGATCCTGTGAATCACTGACCCTGCATAGTACAGATCCTGTGAATCACTGACCCTGCACAGTACAGATCCTGTGAATCACTGACCCTGCACAGTACCGATCCTGTGAATCACTGACCCTGCACAGTACAGATCCTGTGAATCATTGACCCTGCACGCTACAGATCCTGTGAATCACTTACCCTGCACGCTACAGATCCTGTGAATCACTGACCCTGCACAGTACAGATCCTGTGAATCATTGACCCTGCACAGTACAGATCCTGTGAATCATTGACCCTGCACAGTACAGATCCTGTGAATCATTGACCCTGCACAGTACAGATCCTGTGAATCACTGACCCTGCACAGTACAGATCCTGTGAATCACTGACCCTGCACAGTACAGATCCTGTGAATCACTGACCCTGCACAGTACAGATCCTGTGAATCACTGACCCTGCACAGTACAGATCCTGTGAATCACTTACCCTGCACAGTACAGATCCTGTGAATCACTGACCCTGCACAGTACAGATCCTGTGAATCACTTAACCTGCACGCTACAGATCCTGTGAATCACTGACCCTGCACAGTACAGATCCTGTGAATCACTGACACTGCACAGTACAGATCCTGTGAATCATTGACCCTGCACAGTACAGATCCTGTGAATCACTGACCCTGCACGCTACAGATCCTGTGAATCACTTACCCTGCACAGTACAGATCCTGTGAATCACTTACCCTGCACAGTACAGATCCTGTGAATCACTTACCCTGCTCTCTCCAGATCCTGTGAATCACTGACCCTGCACAGTACAGATCCTGTGAATCATTGACCCTGCACGCTACAGATCCTGTGAATCACTGACCCTGCACAGTACAGATCCTGTGAATCACTGACCCTGCACAGTACAGATCCTGTGAATCACTGACCCTGCACAGTACCGATCCTGTGAATCATTGACCCTGCACAGTTCCGATCCTGTGAATCACTGACCCTGCATAGTACAGATCCTGTGAATCACTTACCCTGCACGCTACAGATCCTGTGAATCACTGACCCTGCATAGTACAGATCCTGTGAATCACTTACCCTGCACGCTACAGATCCTGTGAATCACTGACCCTGCATAGTACAGATCCTGTGAATCACTGACCCTGCATAGTACAGATCCTGTGAATCACTGACCCTGCACGCTACAGATCCTGTGAATCACTGACCCTGCACGCTACAGATCCTGTGAATCATTGACCCTGCACAGTACAGATCCTGTGAATCACTGACCCTGCACAGTACAGATCCTGTGAATCACTTAACCTGCACAATACAAATCCTGTGAATCATTGACCCTGCACAGTGCAGATCCTGTGTATCACTGACCCTGCACAGTGCAGATCCTGTGTATCACTGACCCTGCACAGTGCAGATCCTGTGAATCATTGACCCTGCACAGTACAGATCCTGTGAATCACTTACCCTGCACGCAACAGATCCTGTGAATCACTTAACCTGCACAGTACAGATCCTGTGAATCACTGACCCTGCACGCTACAGATCCTGTGAATCACTGACCCTGCACAGTGCAGATCCTGTGAATCACTGACCCTGCACGCTACATATCCTGTGAATCACTTAACCTGCACAGTACAGATCCTGTGAATCACTTAACCTGCACAGTACAGATCCAGTGAATCATTGACCCTGCACAGTACAGAGCCTGTGAATCACTGACCCTGCACAGTACAGATCCTGTGAATCACTTGCCCTGCACAGTACAGATCCTGTGAATCACTGACCCTGCACAGTACAGATGCTGTGAATCACTGACCCTGCACAGTACAGATCCTGTGAATCACTGACCCTGCACGCTACAGATCCTGTGAATCACTGACCCTGCACAGTACAGATCCTGTGAATCACTGACCCTGCACAGTACAGATCCTGTGAATCACTGACCCTGCACAGTACAGATCCTGTGAATCACTGACCCTGCACAGTACAGATCCTGTGAATCACTGACACTGCACAGTACAGATCCTGTGAATCACTGACACTGCACAGTACAGATCCTGTGAATCACTGACACTGCACAGTACAGATCCTGTGAATCACTGACACTGCACAGTACAGATCCTGTGAATCACTGACACTGCACAGTACAGATCCTGTGAATCACTGACCCTGCACAGTACAGATCCTGTGAATCACTGACCCTGCACGCTACAGATCCTGTGAATCACTGACCCTGCACGCTGCAGATCCTGTGAATCACTGACCCTGCACAGTACAGATCCTGTGAATCACTGACCCTGCACAGTACAGATCCTGTGAATCACTTAACCTGCACAGTACAAATCCTGTGAATCATTGACCCTGCACAGTGCAGATCCTGTGTATCACTGACCCTGCACAGTACAGATCCTGTGAATCATTGACCCTGCACGCTACAGATCCTGTGAATCATTGACCCTGCACGCTACAGATCCTGTGAATCACTGACCCTGCACAGTACAGATCCTGTGAATCACTGACCCTGCACAGTACAGATCCTGTGAATCACTGACCCTGCACAGTACAGATCCTGTGAATCACTGACCCTGCACGCTACAGATCCTGTGAATCACTGACCCTGCACAGTACAGATCCTGTGAATCACTTAACCTGCACGCTACAGATCCTGTGAATCACTTAACCTGCACGCTACAGATCCTGTGAATCACTTACCCTGCACAGTACAGATCCTGTGAATCATTGACCCTGCACGCTACAGATCCTGTGAATCACTGACCCTGCACAGTACAGATCCTGTGAATCACTGACCCTGCACAGTACAGATCCTGTGAATCACTGACCCTGCACAGTGCAGATCCTGTGAATCACTGACCCTGCACAGTGCAGATCCTGTGAATCACTTACCCTGCACAGTGCAGATCCTGTGAATCACTGACCCTGCACGCTACAGATCCTGTGAATCACTGACCCTGCACAGTGCAGATCCTGTGAATCACTGACCCTGCACAGTGCAGATCCTGTGAATCACTGACCCTGCACGCTACAGATCCTGTGAGTCACTTAACCTGCACAGTACAGATCCTGTGAATCACTTAACCTGCACAGTACAGATCCTGTGAATCACTTAACCTGCACAGTACAGATCCTGTGAATCATTGACCCTGCACAGTACAGATCCTGTGAATCACTGACCCTGCACAGTACAGATCCTGTGAATCACTGACCCTGCACAGTACAGATCCTGTGAATCACTTGCCCTGCACAGTACAGATCCTGTGAATCACTTGCCCTGCACGCTACAGATCCTGTGAATCACTGACCCTGCACGCTACAGATCCTGTGAATCATTGACCCTGCACGCTACAGATCCTGTGAATCACTGACCCTGCACAGTACAGATCCTGTGAATCACTGACCCTGCACAGTACAGATCCTGTGAATCACTTACCCTGCACAGTACAGATCCTGTGAATCATTGACCCTGCACGCTACAGATCCTGTGAATCACTGACCCTGCACAGTACAGATCCTGTGAATCACTGACCCTGCACAGTACAGATCCTGTGAATCACTGACCCTGCACAGTACAGATCCTGTGAATCACTTAACCTGCACAGTACAGATCCAGTGAATCATTGACCCTGCACAGTACAGAGCCTGTGAATCACTGACCCTGCACAGTACAGATCCTGTGAATCACTTGCCCTGCACAGTACAGATCCTGTGAATCACTGACCCTGCACAGTACAGATGCTGTGAATCACTGACCCTGCACAGTACAGATCCTGTGAATCACTGACCCTGCACGCTACAGATCCTGTGAATCACTGACCCTGCACAGTACAGATCCTGTGAATCACTGACCCTGCACAGTACAGATCCTGTGAATCACTGACCCTGCACAGTACAGATCCTGTGAATCACTGACACTGCACAGTACAGATCCTGTGAATCACTGACACTGCACAGTACAGATCCTGTGAATCACTGACACTGCACAGTACAGATCCTGTGAATCACTGACACTGCACAGTACAGATCCTGTGAATCACTGACACTGCACAGTACAGATCCTGTGAATCACTGACACTGCACAGTACAGATCCTGTGAATCACTGACCCTGCACAGTACAGATCCTGTGAATCACTGACCCTGCACGCTACAGATCCTGTGAATCACTGACCCTGCACGCTGCAGATCCTGTGAATCATTGACCCTGCACAGTACAGATCCTGTGAATCACTGACCCTGCACAGTACAGATCCTGTGAATCACTTAACCTGCACAGTACAAATCCTGTGAATCATTGACCCTGCACAGTGCAGATCCTGTGTATCACTGACCCTGCACAGTACAGATCCTGTGAATCATTGACCCTGCACGCTACAGATCCTGTGAATCATTGACCCTGCACGCTACAGATCCTGTGAATCACTGACCCTGCACAGTACAGATCCTGTGAATCACTGACCCTGCACAGTACAGATCCTGTGAATCACTGACCCTGCACAGTACAGATCCTGTGAATCACTGACCCTGCACAGTACAGATCCTGTGAATCACTGACCCTGCACGCTACAGATCCTGTGAATCACTGACCCTGCACAGTACAGATCCTGTGAATCACTTAACCTGCACGCTACAGATCCTGTGAATCACTTAACCTGCACGCTACAGATCCTGTGAATCACTTACCCTGCACAGTACAGATCCTGTGAATCATTGACCCTGCACGCTACAGATCCTGTGAATCACTGACCCTGCACAGTACAGATCCTGTGAATCACTGACCCTGCACAGTACAGATCCTGTGAATCACTGACCCTGCACAGTGCAGATCCTGTGAATCACTGACCCTGCACAGTGCAGATCCTGTGAATCACTTACCCTGCACAGTGCAGATCCTGTGAATCACTGACCCTGCACGCTACAGATCCTGTGAATCACTGACCCTGCACAGTGCAGATCCTGTGAATCACTGACCCTGCACAGTGCAGATCCTGTGAATCACTGACCCTGCACGCTACAGATCCTGTGAGTCACTTAACCTGCACAGTACAGATCCTGTGAATCACTTAACCTGCACAGTACAGATCCTGTGAATCACTTAACCTGCACAGTACAGATCCTGTGAATCATTGACCCTGCACAGTACAGATCCTGTGAATCACTGACCCTGCACAGTACAGATCCTGTGAATCACTGACCCTGCACAGTACAGATCCTGTGAATCACTTGCCCTGCACAGTACAGATCCTGTGAATCACTTGCCCTGCACGCTACAGATCCTGTGAATCACTGACCCTGCACGCTACAGATCCTGTGAATCATTGACCCTGCACGCTACAGATCCTGTGAATCACTGACCCTGCACAGTACAGATCCTGTGAATCACTGACCCTGCACAGTACAGATCCTGTGAATCACTTACCCTGCACAGTACAGATCCTGTGAATCATTGACCCTGCACGCTACAGATCCTGTGAATCACTGACCCTGCACAGTACAGATCCTGTGAATCACTGACCCTGCACAGTACAGATCCTGTGAATCACTGACCCTGCACAGTACAGATCCTGTGAATCACTGACCCTGCACAGTGCAGATCCTGTGAATCACTGACCCTGCACGCTACAGATCCTGTGAATCACTGACCCTGCACAGTACAGATCCTGTGAATCACTGACCCTGCACAGTACAGATCCTGTGAATCACTGACCCTGCACAGTGCAGATCCTGTGAATCACTGACCCTGCACAGTGCAGATCCTGTGAATCACTGACCCTGCACGCTACAGATCCTGTGAATCACTTAACCTGCACAGTACAGATCCTGTGAATCACTTAACCTGCACAGTACAGATCCTGTGAATCACTTAACCTGCACAGTACAGATCCTGTGAATCACTTAACCTGCACAGTACAGATCCTGTGAATCACTGACCCTGCACAGTACAGATCCTGTGAATCACTGACCCTGCACAGTACAGATCCTGTGAATCACTTGCCCTGCACAGTACAGATCCTGTGAATCACTGACCCTGCACAGTACAGATCCTGTGAATCACTGACCCTGCACAGTACAGATCCTGTGAATCACTGACCCTGCACAGTACAGATCCTGTGAATCACTGACCCTGCACAGTACAGATCCTGTGAATCACTGACCCTGCACAGTACAGATCCTGTGAATCACTGACCCTGCACAGTACCGATCCTGTGAATCACTTACCCTGCACAGTACAGATCCTGTGAATCACTGACCCTGCACAGTACAGATCCTGTGAATCACTTACCCTGCACGCTACAGATCCTGTGAATCACTGACCCTGCACGCTACAGATCCTGTGAATCACTGACCCTGCACGCTACAGATCCTGTGAATCACTGACCCTGCACGCGACAGATCCTGTGAATCACCGACCCTGCACAGTACAGATCCTGTGTATCACTGACCCTGCACAGTACAGATCCTGTGAATCACTTAACCTGCACAGTACAAATCCTGTGAATCATTGACCCTGCACAGTGCAGATCCTGTGTATCACTGACCCTGCACAGTACAGATCCTGTGAATCACTGACACTGCACAGTACAGATCCTGTGAATCACTTACCCTGCACGCAACAGATCCTGTGAATCACTTACCCTGCACGCAACAGATCCTGTGAATCACTTACCCTGCACGCAACAGATCCTGTGAATCACTGACCCTGCACGCTACAGATCCTGTGAATCACTTAACCTGCACAGTACAGATCCTGTGAATCACTTAACCTGCACAGTACAGATCCTGTGAATCATTGACCCTGCACAGTACAGATCCTGTGAATCACTGACCCTGCACAGTACAGATCCTGTGAATCACTGACCCTGCACAGTACCGATCCTGTGAATCACTTACCCTGCACAGTACAGATCCTGTGAATCACTTACCCTGCACAGTACAGGTCCTGTGAATCACTTACCCTGCTCTCTCCAGATCCTGTGAATCACTGACACTGCACAGTACAGATCCTGTGAATCACTGACACTGCACAGTACAGATCCTGTGAATCACTGACACTGCACAGTACAGATCCTGTGAATCACTGACACTGCACAGTACAGATCCTGTGAATCACTGACACTGCACAGTACAGATCCTGTGAATCACTGACACTGCACAGTACAGATCCTGTGAATCACTGACACTGCACAGTACAGATCCTGTGAATCACTGACACTGCACAGTACAGATCCTGTGAATCACTGACCCTGCACAGTACAGATCCTGTGAATCACTTACCCTACTCGCTACAGATCCTGTGAATCACTTACCCTGCACGCTACAGATCCTGTGAATCACTTACCCTCACAGTACAGATCCTGTGAATCACTTACCCTCACAGTACAGATCCTGTGAATCACTTACCCTCACAGTACAGATCCTGTGAATCACTTACCCTGCACAGTACAGATCCTGTGAATCACTTACCCTGCACAGTACAGATCCTGTGAATCATTGACCCTGCACAGTACAGATCCTGTGAATCATTGACCCTGCACAGTACAGATCCTGTGAATCATTGACCCTGCACAGTACAGATCCTGTGAATCACTGACCCTGCACAGTACAGATCCTGTGAATCACTGACCCTGCACAGTACAGATCCTGTGAATCACTGACCCTGCACAGTACAGATCCTGTGAATCACTTACCCTGCACAGTACAGATCCTGTGAATCACTTACCCTGCACAGTACAGATCCTGTGAATCACTTACCCTGCTCTCTCCAGATCCTGTGAATCACTGACCCTGCACAGTACAGATCCTGTGAATCACTGACACTGCACAGTACAGATCCTGTGAATCACTGACACTGCACAGTACAGATCCTGTGAATCACTGACACTGCACAGTACAGATCCTGTGAATCACTGACACTGCACAGTACAGATCCTGTGAATCACTGACACTGCACAGTACAGATCCTGTGAATCACTGACACTGCACAGTACAGATCCTGTGAATCACTGACCCTGCACAGTACAGATCCTGTGAATCACTTACCCTGCACGCTACAGATCCTGTGAATCACTTACCCTCACAGTACAGATCCTGTGAATCACTTACCCTCACAGTACAGATCCTGTGAATCACTTACCCTGCACAGTACAGATCCTGTGAATCACTGACACTGCACGCTACAGATCCTGTGAATCACTGACCCTGCACAGTACAGATCCTGTGAATCACTGACCCTGCACGCTACAGATCCTGTGAATCACTGACCCTGCACGCTACAGATCCTGTGAATCACTTACCCTGCACGCTACAGATCCTGTGAATCACTTACCCTGCACAGTACAGATCCTGTGAATCACTGACACTGCACAGTACAGATCCTGTGAATCACTGACCCTGCACAGTACAGATCCTGTGAATCACTGACCCTGCACAGTACAGATCCTGTGAATCACTGACCCTGCACAGTACAGATCCTGTGAATCACTGACCCTGCACAGTACAGATCCTGTGAATCACTGACCCTGCACAGTACAGATCCTGTGAATCACTGACCCTGCACAGTACAGATCCTGTGAATCACTGACCCTGCACAGTACAGATCCTGTGAATCACTGACCCTGCACAGTACAGATCCTGTGAATCACTGACCCTGCACAGTACAGATCCTGTGAATCACTGACCCTGCACAGTACAGATCCTGTGAATCACTTACCCTGCACAGTACAGATCCTGTGAATCACTTAACCTGCACAGTACAGATCCTGTGAATCACTGACCCTGCACAGTACAGATCCTGTGAATCACTGACCCTGCACAGTACCGATCCTGTGAATCACTGACCCTGCACAGTACCGATCCTGTGAATCACTTACCCTGCACAGTACAGATCCTGTGAATCACTGACCCTGTACAGTACAGATCCTGAACTACTGACCCTGTACAGTACAGATCCTGAACTACTGACCCTGTACAGTATAAATCCTGACTCACTGACCCTGTACAGATCCTGAATTACTGACCCTGTACAGTACAGATCCTGTGAATCACTGACCCTGTACAGTACAGATCCTGAACTACTGACCCTGTACAGTACAGATCCTGAATTACTGACCCTGTACAGTACAGATCCTGAACTACTGACCCTGTACAGTACAGATCCTGACTCACTGACCCTGTACAGTATAAATCCTGACTCACTGACCCTGTACAGATCCTGTGAATCACTGACCCTGTACAGTACAGATCCTGAACTACTGACCCTGTACAGTACAGATCCTGAACTACTGACCCTGTACAGTACAGATCCTGACTCACTGACCCTGTACAGTATAAATCCTGACTCACTGACCCTGTACAGATCCTGTGAATCACTGACCCTGTACAGTACAGATCCTGAACTACTGACCCTGTACAGTACAGATCCTGAACTACTGACCCTGTACAGTACAGATCCTGTGAATCACTGACCCTGTACAGTACAGATCCTGTGAATCACTGACCCTGTACAGTACAGATCCTGAACTACTGACCCTGTACAGTACAGATCCTGAATTACTGACCCTGTACAGTACAGATCCTGAATTACTGACCCTGTACAGTACAGATCCTGAATTACTGACCCTGTACAGTACAGATCCTGAATCACTGACCCTGTACAGTACAGATCCTGAACTACTGACCCTGTACAGTACAGATCCTGTGCATCACTGACCCTGTACAGTACAGATCCTGTGAATCACTGACCTTGTACAGTACAGATCCTGTGAATCACTGACCCTGTACAGTACAGATCCTGAACTACTGACCCTGTACAGTACAGATCCTGAACTACTGACCCTGTACAGTACAGATCCTGAACTACTGACCCTGTACAGTACAGATCCTGAATTACTGACCCTGTACAGTACAGATCCTGTGAATCACTGACCCTGTACAGTACAGATCCTGAACTACTGACCCTGTACAGTACAGATCCTGTGAATCACTGACCCTGTACAATACTGACCCTGGACAGCACAGATCCTCTGAGTGAGAGAAGTGGGAAGGAGGTGCGTCTCGCTGACCTCGGGGCGAAGGGATGATTAGATGATTATTGCTGATGCACAGCAGGGTAGGGAGGTGGTGAGGCGTGAGTGTCCCTGACCCTCGGGGAGGTGGAGGGGGCAAGTGTCCCTGATCCCTGGGAAGGGGGTGTGGAGGGGGCAAGTGCCCTCTCCACAGCTTACCTTTCTACCTACACCATCAGCAAACTTAGATGAAGAGACAAAGAGTAATATATCTAAGTCATTCATATAAATTGCAAATAACTGAAGCCCCAGCACTGATCCTTACGGCACTCCACTATTTACTGCCTGCCAACTTGAAAATGCCCCGTTTACTCCCACTCGTTGCTTCCTCTCTATTTACCAATCGTCTATCCATGCTAATATATTACCACCAACTCCACGAGCCCTTATCTTGCTAATTAACATAACAGCACTGTGGGTGTACCTACCCCAAATGGACTGCAGCAGTTCAAGAAGGCAGCTCACCACCACCTTTTTCAAAGGCAATTAGGGATGGGCAATAAATGCTGGCTGAGCCAGTGATGCCCACATCCCGTGAATGAATAATAAAAAGAAAAATCTAATACTGTCCTTAACTTCCTGAGTGAGTACGGATGGGTCTTTCTGACTGAGTTTTTGTTTACCAAAGAAATATATTTTTGTTGAACATTTTGAATCATTTCTTTAAAGGTTTAATTTATCACTATACGTTTAGTCTATTTACCCAATTTACCTTAGCCAGTTCTCCCCTCATGCTTACCTAATTGGCTTTAAGTTTAAGATTCTTGGGTGTGATTGAAGGTCAAAATTAACATGGAATTCAGTGGTGTTATGATCCCTGTGGATATTTTACAATTACATTGCTTATTAACCCTGCTTCATTACACAATACTAGATCTAAGATAACTTCATGTATTGCTGCAAGAAACGGTCCAGAAAACATTCTACAAAATCATCTTGTGGACCACTCCTGCCAATGTCATTGTCCCAGTCTATATGAAGATTAAAGTACCCTATAATTACATTTCCTTTGTTACAAGCTCCAATAATTTCTTCTTTAATGCCCTCTCCAACAGTACAACTGCTGTCAGAGGCCCTATCAACTACTCTCAGCAGTGTTTTCTGATTCTTGCTATTCCTTATTTCCACCCATACTGATTCTACTTCAGGCCAGATACTTTCGCACTAATGCCCTTATGTCATCCTTTACCATCAGGGCTACCTACCCCTCCTCCTTTTGCTATTCTGTCTGTCTTTCCGAAATATTGCATATCCTGAAATATTTATTTCCCAACCTTGATCACCATGTAACCACATCTCTGTAATGGTGATTAGACCTAAATCATGTACCTCTTTGTGCCACTAGTTCATCTATCTTATTGCAGATTCTTTGCACATTCAGATATAGAACCTCTAATCTCATTTTTTGCATCCATTCTCTTCAATGATCTTATTTGCCAATGTACAATTTCTGTTAAACTTGAGTATTCAAAACTCCAGTTTTGAGCAAGTTCTCCATACACGGTGAAGGATTCCTTCACATTTGCGAAAACCATATTGGACTTGCATATTGATAGCAATGCCTTGTCCATGTGCTCATTTGACATTGCTAGCCTATTCACCAATGTACCACTTAAGGAAGTCATAAATATTTGCGCTGCAGCACTATATCACGGCCATTGAGACCCGCCACCATTGCATGAACAGGTATTCATGGAACTTATGAACTCGGTAATTCACAGTTGAGCTCTGTTTTAACGACACCATGTATGTCCAAATAGATGGTGCTGCCATAGGATCCCCTCTAGGTCCAGCTCTCGCAAACATCTTTGTTGGGTTCCATGAGAAACGTGTCTAAGGGAATGACACATAACCTCCGACCTCTTGCATACTTCCGATATGTAGATGATACATCCGCTATATTTGAATCCGCAGCTGCAGGTAATAATTTCCTTGCATGTCCTAATGGGCTCCATCCTGCGCTCAAATTCACCATTGAAATGGAGCAGTCAAATGAGCTCCCTTTCCTTGACGTACTAGTTGAGAAATCTGCTAAGGGGTTCTCTACCCGTCTACTGCAAACCTACCTTTACCGGTCAATACAGTTCTTACAGTTCCATGCGCTATAAGATTGGCCCTATCAGCAACTTCGTAAAGAGGGCCAGAGTTGTTTCCTCACCATGCAAGATTGATGCTGAAATAGAGTAAACCAAAGACATCCTGGATGACAATGATCAGATTATTGCTCGCTGTATATCACGCAAACTTATGAACGGGCTTAAGGCCATCATTTCCAGCCCTGAAAAGTGCCCAGTCTACCTCAAATTATCCTGGAAGGGTAAGGTATCCCAAAATCTGAGCAACAGGTGAAGCAAGCTGTTCCACACTGCTACTCTGCAGTAGCAACGCGTGTGGTGTTCGCCACTAACAGGATGCAGCTGTCATGCCAAAAAGACGTTCTACAGTAATGGAGTGGATTTCAATGCCAGTGTGATACTAGGTATATTGGCTGTATCCCAAAAACAGCATGCCCCTTCTACTGTTCGCAATGGGCAAGGTATAAGCCGTACCCCAACCAGCCCGTGCTTGCAAAACTCAAAACACAGTGTCCAACATTAGATATGATACTGCATTTGGACAACACTTGCTAAATAATCCTCAGTGTGCTAAGAATTACAGTGACAACCAATTTAAGATTGGCAGTCGGGCTCGCAGTGTGGCACATTTGCGCTTACAGGAAACTACATATATGAATACACAGGGCCCTGCTCTTTGCAGACAGAAAGAACATGTACAAACATTGAAATAAAAACAAGAAATGCTGGAAATACTCAGCAGGTCTGGCAGCAGCTGTGGACAGAGAAGTAGAGTTAACATTTCAGGTCAGTGACCCTTCATCAGAACTGGCAGAGGCTAGAAACGCAATACATTTAAGGAAGAAAAGTGGGGGTGGGGCAAGAGATAACAAAAGAGGTGTTGATAGGACATGGTCACAGAGAAGAACTGACCAAGAGGTCATGGAGCAAAGGCAAATGGTATGTTAATGGTGTGGTGAAAGACAAAGCGTTAGCATAGATAGGGTGTTAATTGACAGAAAACTGAACAGCCTGGCCCCTAGCACAACCATGAAAAAAATGGGTAGGCACAGTAGAAACAAATTAATATAAAATAAAGACATAAAAACGAAAAAAATAAAAAAAGGACCTGTCATGCTCTAAAATTATTGAACTCAATATTCAGTCCGGCAGTCTGTAGTGTGCCTAATTGGTAAATGAAATGATGTTCCTCGAGCTTGCGTTGATGTTCACTGGAACACTGCAGCAATCCCAGGACAGAGATGTGAGCATGAGAGCAGGGGGGAGTGTTGAAATGGCCAGCGACCGGAAGCTCAGGGTCATGCTTTCGGACTGAGCGGAGGTGTTCCGCAAAGCAGTCATCCGGTCTGTGTTTGGTCTCCCCAATATAGAGGAGACCACATTGTGAGCAGCGAATACAGTATACTACACTGAAAGAAGTACAAGTAAATCGCTGTTTCACCTGAAAGGAGTGTTTGGGGACTTGGATAGTGAGGAGAGAGAAGGTAAATGGGCAGGTATTACACCTCCTGCGATTGCAGGGGAAGGTGGTGTGGGAAGGGGATGAGGTAGTGGGGGTAATGGAGGAGTGGACCAGGGTGTCGCAGATGGAATGAAATCTTCGGAAGGCTGACAGTGGAGGGGAAGATGCATTTGGTAGTGGTATCACGCTGGAGGTGGTGGAGGATGATCCTTTGGATGTGGAGGCTGGTGGGGTGGGAAGTGAGGACAAGGGGAACCCTGTCACGGTCCTGGGAGGGAGGGCAAGGGGTGAGGGTAGAGGTGGGAAATGGGCTGGACGTGGTTGAGGGCCCTGTCAACCACAGTTGGGGGGGGGGAAATCCTCGAATCCTCGGTTGAGGAAAAAGGAAGACATATCAGAAGCACTGTCATGGAAGGCTGCATCATCAGAGCAGATGCATCAGAGATGGAGAAACTGGGAGAATGAAATGGAGTCCTTACAGGAGGCAGGGTGTGAAGTGTAGTCGAGGTATCTGCGGTCACCTCCACACTGGGGAGACCAAACGCAGACTGGATGACCACTTTGCGGAACACCTCTGCTCAGTCCGAAAGCATGACTCAGAGCTTTCGGTTGCTGGCCATTTCCTGCTCTCAAACCCACATCTCTGTCCTGGGATTGCTGCAGTGTTCCAGTGAACATCAATGCAAGCCCGAGGAACAGCATCTCATTTACCGATTCGGCATATTACAGCCTGCTGAACTGAACAGTGAGTTCAATAATTTCAGAGTATGATGGGCCCCCCTTATTATTTTGTTATTTTTTCTTTTTTATGCATTTATTTTATTTTAGTTTGTTTCTACTGTACCTACCCACTGTTTTTTTCATGTTTGTGCTTGGGGCCAGGCTGTTCAGTTTTCTGTCAATTAACACCCTCTCTGTACTAACGCTTTGTCTTTTACCACACCATTAACATACCGTTTGCCTTTGCTCCATGACCGTCTAGTCAGTTATTCTCCGTGACTTTGTCCTATCAACGCCTTCTCTTTTGTTATCTCTTGCCCCGCCCCCACTTTTCTTGCTTAAAATCTATTACATTTCTAGCCTCTGCCAGTTCTGATGAAGGGTCAATGACCTGAAACGTTAACTCTGCTTCTGTCTCCACAGATGCTGCCAGACCTGCTGAGTATTTCCAGCATTTCTTGTTTTTTTTTTCAGATTTCCAGCACCTGCAGTATTTTGCTTTTATTATGTACAAACATTGCGCTTATCTCAGCTAAACAAAATAAGTGAAAGCCATTTGCTGGTTCATTCCTCAGGGCAATGCGTTGACCAGAGAGTGAAGCTGCCTGGTTAAAATTTCAAACAAAGCTTGGCAGTTAACTGTCAGTCACCGTTAATTGGTGCATTCTCCATGGCAACGCCTCTACCAATCAGAGTTCACTTGCCAACCAATCAGCACTCTCTTCTCATACAGTATAAACTTCTTGTTTTCCCTCACATTGGTATTCTTGCAGATTGTCCTGATGAGCGCAAGGTGAAAAGCTTCAATATGATGTCTCTATTTTCAGCAATACTCAAGTTCTGTACTATCAAACGACTATTCTGTTAAACTCTCTGTCCCATTCTTCTTGCCTTTACCCACAATGCTACACAGTTCCGATGCCTTGGCCTTTCTCTTTGGGTTTCTAAATCTCACTTCTCCTGAAACCTCCCCCCACGCTCACAGTTCACAACCTCAAGTTTTACGTGCTAGCTCACTCGAGTTTACATGCACTGTCCCTTCCTGTCACACCATGATTATCATTATCCTTATTGCTATCTTGCCTTGTCCTCTCATCTTCCCTCACTTGATCCCTTGCTCCACTATTTCGTTTAAAGCCCTTCCTACTGCTTTAGTTATACGACTCGCCAGAACACTGGTCCCAGCATAGTTCAGATGTAGACTGTCCCAACGGTACAGCTCCCACTTTCCCCAGTACTGGTGCCAGTGCCCCATAAATCAAAACCCATATCTCCCACACCAATCTTTGAGCCAAGCATTTAACTGTCAAATTTACTGTACTTCAATTTGTTTGTGGCTCAGATAATAATCCAGAGATAATTCCCTTTCAGGTTCTGCTTTTTTAAATAGGCCGTAGCTGCTCATACTAACTAAGCAGAACCTCTTTCCTAATCCTATCTATGTCATTGGTACGCACGTGGGCAACGAGACCTGGATCCTCCCCCTCCCACTGCAAGCTCCTCTCCAATCCAAAGCAACTGTCCCAAACCTTAGCACTGAGCAGGCAACACAGCCTTCTGGACTAGCACAGTGGAGAACAGTGTCGATCCTCCCCCCACCCCCCCCCCACACCAACTATACTGTCCGCTACCACCACTACATTGCTATTTACTACCCCCTGCTTGAATGGCTTCCTGCACCACAGTGCCGTGGTCAGTTTGCTTATCCCCTCTGCAGCCCTCGCCCCCATCCATACAAGTTCAAAGAACCTCAAAGAGGTTTCCAAAAAGTGGGGGGGGGGGGGGGGGGGGGGAGAGAAAGAGAGAGAACAGACAATGCAGAGGTGGTGAGGGTCCCTGATCCCCGGGAAAGACTGGGGGGGGGGGGGGGCTGGGAGAGAGGTCTCTGATCCCGGGGGTGGGGGGTCCCTGATCCCCGGGAAAAACTGGGTGGGGGGGAAGAGAGGGCAAGTCCCTGATCCCCAGATGGGGGGGGGGCGGGGAGAGAGGTCTCTGATCCTGGGGGTGGGGGGCCCCTGATCCCCGGGAAAGACTGGGGGGGGGGGGAGAGGGGAAGTCCCTGATCCCCAGATTGGGGGGGGGGGGGGGGCTGGGAGAGAGGTCTCTGATCCCGGGGGTGGGGGGTGGGGGTATCCTGATCCCCGGGGCGGGGGGTTCTGATACCCGGGGTAAAGTGCTGCTGCATGGACGCACCAAGCCCTAAAGGCCTGATCCCCGGGGTAAAATGCAGCTGCACATGAGACGCACCAGGCCTGATCCCCGGGGTAAGGTGTTGCCGCACACGGACTCACCGGAACAGCGATGACAACACTCTTCCCCCACTCCACATTCACATCCACGGCCGCCGCCGAACGGCTGCAGCAAGATGGCTGCGGCGGTCACGTGTGAGGGGCGGAGCGCCAGGATAGGCGGGGCCTGTTGTATGGGGCAACACAAAGGGGCGGGGATTCTGATGTCAGCGTTGGGGGCGCGGCCTCAGCTTGACAGTGTTGGGCGGAGTCGTCAGTAGTAACGACATCAGAGGGCGGGTCCAGCATCAGCAACTGCCGGCGGTAGGCGGGGCTCCCTCCGGGCGGGAGCGGTTTGGGGTGAGAGTCGGCGGCCGGCGGCCGGCCTCTGCCTCCCTGCTCTAGGTGAGGCAGGTATGAGGTACCGAACGGCTGTTCGAGCACCTGGCATTGAGCTGTCTCCCTCACCTCACTTCCCGGGCCCAGGCTCTTCTCTATGGCCGCAAGGCCAGAGTTAAAATCGGAGCTGCTACCGCCGCCATTTTGAGCTGCTGTCGGGCGGTCCTGATGTGCGCCGATGCAATTTTAACACGTCAGAGTGCAAATCCCGCCCCTTGGATGAATAAAACCCGCCGCGATTGGCCAGGGTAGCTCGGGGTCGAGTGGGACACCTGACTGCAAGCAGGCTGCTGATTGGTCATTGCTGAGTTTGGTTTGGTCTGGTCTGGGTGTGCATTGTGGCTTTGGCCTGGTGTGCTTCTGTTTGCTCTGTAGCTATTGTATGCCTTGATGCACCATACAGGCTCAGGGCTTTAAATGGGTGCTGTTTTGGGTACTTTAATTTGGCTGCATGAAGAGGAGGAGGAGGAAGAGCAGCAGCAGAGGCTGCGGGAGCAGCAGGCACAGCAGCGACTGCAGCAGGAGCAACTGCATCAGCGGAAGTTGGCTGCTCAAACTCGAGGAGTTGGTCCTCAGCGGCGGTCGCACACGAAGGAGACCACGCGGAGAAGGCTTTATCCAGCCAACAGGGTCTACAGGCCAAGAGTCACTTTCCTGGAACTATCTGAAGAGGAATGCTTGAAGAGGCTGCGCTTTTCGAGACAGGCTGTCAGCGACCTGTGCAACCTCCTGCAACAAGATTTGATGCCTGCTGGGCCAGGGGGCCATGCATTGCCTGTGGCAGTGAAAGTCACCACTGCCCTTAACTTCTTTGCCTCGGGCTCCTTTCAGGGTGCTACCGGTGACATTTCTCACATCAGTCAATCTGCGGTTCATAAATGCATCAAACAGGTCACCAATGCCCTCTTTGCCCGGGCAAATGACTACATCTGTTTCCCAATGGACACTAGCAGTCAGAATGAAAGGGCGGTGGGATTTGCAGCAGTGGCTGGTTTCCCTCGTGTGCAGGGAGTCATAGACTGCACACATATAGCCATCAAGGCACCTGACAATCAACCAGCTGCCTTCAACAGGAAAGGTTATTATTCTATCAATGTGCAGTTGGTTACTGATCACCACCACAGAATCATGCAGGTCTGTGCCCGGTTTCCAGGCAGTTGTCATGATGCCTTCATTCTGCACCAGTCAACCATTCCCCCGCTATTTCACTCATGCCAGAACTTCAAAGGTTGGCTGATAGGGGACAAGGACTACCCCCTCCATACATGGCTTATGACACCCCTCCCCAATCCCAGGACGCCTGCTGAGCTGAGATACAATGAGAGCCATGGGACCACCAGGCGGGTCATCAAGCACACAATTGGGCTCCTCAAGCAACGCTTCCGCTGCCTGGACAGGTCCGGGGGCCCATTGCAATATAGCCCACAGAGAGTCTCCCGCATTGTGGTTGTCTGCTGCATTCTGCACAACCTTGCTGTGCAAAGGGGGCTGCACTTGGAGGAAGAACTGCCTGAAGACCTCTCCTCATCTGATGACGAAGACCTGGATGAAAGTGAAGAAGGAATAGACGAGGGAGAGCAAAATCAACAGCTTTCAGCCAGTGAGGTCCGGAATCAGTTTATCGCCCAGTGCTTCGGTTGATCCACTCATTCCCTTCAAACTGGCTGAACCCACCCCCCTCCCCCACTTCACTAACAGTCCTTATTATCGCCTTTTCCAGTCCTTTCTTCTTCCATCCTCTGAATCAATGATCAGACGTGTGCTGTACAGACATTTCAGCTCAGTACCTGCTCTGAAACCAAACTGTGGACAAATTTGAAAAGTTTAAAAAGGTGACTTAGTTAATGGCTAACACAATAAAAAGCCTTGGCATTGTTTCTCAGCCGTGTCAACCCAGCGTGCTTTTCTTAAATGTATTTGAAACCACCCTGCCATTCCTACGAGCGGCTTGTCCAGGAGTTTCTGCACAGCCGGTGGAAGCTGAATCCTAGAAGCTGGGGGCCTAGCGGCAGGCTGCACATCTCCCTTGTTGCAAGGACGAATTGGCGTAGCAGGCACTACCACGGTCATTGGTTGAGGGGTTGGTGAAAGAGCAGATGGTGCTTTGATTGTGAGGTGGCAATGCTATTCACTTGCGGCTGGGACCCGTCACTCCCACTGATCTGCAGCAAATCAGCAATGCAGCTGAAGCTCTGATCCACATGGCCCACCAGCCTTTCCAAGGTCCAGAGGCCCAGAGAGTTTCAGCTTGCAGCAACTGGTCTGAGAGCCAGGTGGCAGTCTCTGTACAGGTAGTCACACTCCATGTCCCACATCAGGACACCACGCCAGTTGGATGTGGAATTGCCCATGCTCCCAGACATGGTGAGACAGCTCCCAGGCTGGCCTTCCAATACTTTGGACAATTACTGTGTGCAGAAATCAGCTTTTTTGCAGGCCGTGGCATTGACGTTGAAATTTCTCCTCAGTGTAGCTTAGAGCCAAGCTTGCTCTCTGGCAAGCTGTCTCCTGGGCTACTATTTCTGCTATTGCTGCTCCTGATCACTTGTGCTGTGGGGATCACCCAATGCACACCCCTCTAATTTGCTATCTGTTCCATCTGGGGTTCCAGTCTTTGCTGATTCCTGTGAAGGTTTCCTCTGACCTGCTCTAGTAACCACCATGGATAAAGCCATTTTAGATCTAGTATTGTGTAATGAGGCAGAGTTAATTCATAATCTCATAGTCAAAACATCCGCTGAGAAAAAGTGATCATAATATAATTGATTTCCATATTAACTATTAGAGCGACATACTCAAGTTCAAAACATGAATCTTAATCTTAAAGCCAATTACATTGGTATATGACGGGAGAGCAGGCTAATAGACTAAATGGTAAAGAGACTAAAAGTTTATGGTGGTAAAGAAACAGTCGGAAACATTGAAAGAAATGATTCAAAATTTTCAACAAAAATACCTTCCAGTTAAAAAACAAAAACCCATTGAGAAAGATCCATCTGTGTTTATTAGGGAGGTTAAGGATCATATTAGATTAAAAGAAAGGGCTTATAATGCTGTGAAGAATAGTAGTAAGCCTGAGGATTGGGAGCGCTTTAGAAACCAGCAAAGAGCAACCGGTTCTGGGGGAGGTGGGACTATTACAAATTGGACGGTCTACACCTGGGCCGGACTGGAACCAATGTCCTTGGGGGTGCTTTTGCTAACGCTGTTGGGGAGGGTTTAAACTAATGTGGCAGGGGGATGGGAACCAATTGAGGTCAGTTGACAGTAAGGAGGTAGTAACAAAAGCCTGTAAGGAACTAGATAATGAAGTCAGTGTGACTAAGGGGAAGAGCAGGCAAGGAGCAGATGATGAATATAAAGGGACTGGTGGTCTGAGGTGCATTTGTTTTAATGCAAGAAGTGTAGTAGGTAAGGCAGATGAACTTAGGGCTTGGATTAGTACCTGGGAGTATGATGTTATTGCTATTACTGAGACTTGGTTGAGGGAAGGGCATGATTGGCAACTAAATATCCCAGGATATCGATGCTTCAGGCGGGATAGAGAGGGAGGTAAAAGGGGTGGAGGAGTTGCATTACTGGTCAAAGAGGATATCACAGCTGTGCTGAAGGAGGGCACTATGGAGGACTCGAGCAGTGAGGCAATATGGACAGAACTCAGAAATGGGAAGGGTGCGGTAACAATGTTGGGGCTGTACTACAGGCCTCCCAACAGCGAGCGTGAGATAGAGGTACAAATATGTAAACAGATTATGGAAAGATGTAGGAGCAACAGGGTGGTGGTGATAGGAGATTTTAATTTTCCCAACATTGACTGGGATTCGCTTAGTGTTAGAGGTCCAGATGGAGCAGAATTTGTAAGGAGCATCCAGGAGGGTTTTCTAGAGCAGTATGTAAATAGTCCAACTCGGGAAGGGGCCATACTGGACCTGGTGTTGGGGAATGAGCCCGGCCAGGTTGTTGAAGTTTCAGTAGGGGACTACTTTGGGAATAGTGATCACAATTCCGTAAGCTTTAAAATACTCATGGACAAAGACGAGAGTGGTCCAAAAGGGAGAGTGCTAAATTGGGGGAAGGCCAACTACACCAAAATTCGGCAGGAGCTGGGAAATGTAGATTGGGAGCAGCTGTTTGAAGGTAAATCCACATGTGATATGTGGGAGGCTTTTAAAGAGAGGTTGATTAGCGTGCAGGAGAGACGTGTTCCTGTGAAAATGAGGGATAGAAATGGCAAGATTAGGGAACCATGGATGACAGGTGAAATTGTGAGACTAGCTAAGAGGAAAAAGGAAGCATACATAAGGTCTAGGCGGCTGATGAAAGACGAAGCTTTGAAAGAATATCGGGAATGTAGGACCAATCTGAAACGAGGAATTAAGAGGGCTAAAAGGGGTCATGAAATATCTTTAGCAAACAGGGTTAAGGAAAATCCCAAAGCCTTTTATTCATATATAAGGAGAAAGAGGGTAACTAGAGAAAGGATTGGCCCACTAAAGGACAAAGGAGGAATGTTATGCTTGGACTCAGAGAAAATGGGTGAGATTCTAAACGAGTACTTTGCATCGGTATTCACCGAGGAGAGGGACATGACGGATGTTGAGGTTAGGAACAGATGTTTGATTACTCTAGGTCAAGTCGGCATAAGGAGGGAGGAAGTGTTGGGTATTCTAAAGGGCATTAAGGTGGACAAGTCCCCAGGTCCGGATGGGATCTATCCCAGGTTACTGAGGGAAGCGAGAGAGGAAATAGCTGGGGCCTTAACAGATATCTTTGCAGCATCCTTAAACACGGGTGAGGTCCCGGAGGACTGGAGAATTGCTAATGTTGTCCCCTTGTTTAAGAAGGGTAGCAGGGATAATCCAGGTAATTATAGACCGGTGAGCCTGACGTCAGTGGTAGGGAAGCTGCTGGAGAAGATACTGAGGGATAGGATCTATTCCCATTTGGAAGAAAATGGGCTCATCAGTGATAGGCAACATGGTTTTGTGCAGGGAAGGTCATGTCTTACCAACTTAATAGAATTCTTTGAGGAAGTGACAAAGTTGATTGATGAGGGAAGGGCTGTCGATGTCATATACATGGACTTCAGTAAGGCGTTTGATAAGGTTCCCCATGGCAGGCTGATGGAGAAAGTGAAGGCGCTTGGGGTCCAAGGTGTACTAGCTAGATGGATAAAGAACTGGCTGGGCAACAGGAGACAGAGAGTAGCAGTAGAAGGGAGTTTCTCAAAATGGAGACGTGTGACCAGTGGTGTTCCACAGGGATCCGTGCTGGGACCACTGTTGTTTGTGATATACATTAATGATTTGGAGGAAAGTATAGGTGGACTGATTAGCAAATTTGCAGACGACACTAAGATTGGTGGAGTAGCAGATAGTGAAGGGGACTGTCAGAGAATACAGCAGAATATAGATAGATTGGAGAGTTGGGCAGAGAAATGGCAGATGGAGTTCAATCAGGGCAAATGCGAGGTGATGCATTTTGGAAGATCCAATTCAAGAGTGAACTATACAGTAAATGGAAAAGTCCTGGGGAAAATTGATGTCCAGAGAGATTTGGGTGTTCAGGTCCACTGTTCCCTGAAGGTGGCAACGCAGGTAAATAGAGTGGTCAAGAAGGCATACGGCATGCTTTCCTTCATCGGACGGGGCATTGAGTACAAGAGTTGGCAGGTCATGTTACAGTTGTATAGGACTTTGGTTCGGCCACATTTGGAATACTGCGTACAGTTCTGGTCGCCACATTATCAAAAGGATGTGGATGCTTTGGAGAGGGTGCAGAGGAGGTTCACCAGGATGTTGCCTGGTATGGAGGGCGCTAGCTATGAAGAGAGGTTGAGCAGATTAGGATTATTTTCATTAGAAAGACGGAGGTTGAGGGGGGACCTGATTGAGGTGTACAAAATCATGAGAGGTATAGACAGGGTGGATAGCAAGAGGCTTTTTCCCAGAGTGGGGGTTTCAATTACTAGAGGACACGAGTTCAAAGTGAAAGGGGAAAAGTTTAGGGGGGATATGCGTGGAAAGTTCTTTACGCAGAGGGTGGTGGGCACCTGGAACGCATTGCCAGCGGAGGTGGTAGATGCGGGCACGATGGAGTCTTTTAAGATGTATCTAGACAGATACATGAATGGGCAGGAAGAAAAGAGATACAGAACCTTAGAAAATAGGCGACATGTTTAGAGAGAGGATCTGGATCGGCGCAGGCTTGGAGGGCCGAAGGGCCTGTTCCTGTGCTGTAATTATCTTTGTTCTTTGTTCTTTGTTTAAAAAGTTGATGATAAGGGAAAAAGTAGAATATGAGAGTAAATTTGCCAGGAATACAAAATCAGATTGTAAGTATATAAAAAGGAGAGTCGCTAAAGTAACCGTTGGTCCCATAGAGACAGGGACAGGAAAAATTATGCAGAATGAGGAAATGGCAGAGACCTTGAACAAATACTTTGTCTTCACCGTAGAACACAGAAATGACATACCAGGAATAGTGGGTAACCAAAGGGCTAATATGAGTGAGAAACTTAAGGTAATTAATATGAGTGGAGAAAAAGTACTGAATAACCTTAAGGGACTAAAATCTGACAAATCCTCACAACCTCATGGCCTACATCATAGAGTTCTAAAAGAGATAGCTGCAGAGATAGTGGATGCGCTGGTTATGTTTTTCCAAAATTCCCTAGACTCTAGAACAGTCCCGGTGGATTGGAAGTTCACAAATGTAACACCGCTATTCAGGAAAGGCTGAAAAGAGAAAACAGGGAACTACAGACCAGTTAGTCTGACATCAGTCATCAGAAAAATGCTGGAATCTATTATTAAGTAAGTCTTAACAATGCACTGAGAAAATCATAGTATGAGCAGCTGAAGTCAACATGGTGTTCCGAAAGCGAAATTGTGTTTGACAAATTTATTCGAGTTTTTTGAGGATGTAACTAGTTGGGTAGATAAAGGGGAACCAGCAGTTGTAGTATACTTGGATTTCCAAAAGGCATTCGCTAAGATGCCACATAAAAGACGAATGCGCATTTGGGGGGTAATATATTAGCATGGATAGAGGATTAGTTAACAGACAGGAAGCAAAAAGTAGGGTAAAAGGGGTATTTTCAAGTTGACATGCAGTAACTTGTGGAGTGCTGGGGCCTTAGCTATTTACACTCTATATACTTGGATGAAGAGACCAAGAGAAATGTATCTAAGTTTGCTGTTGATACAAAGCTAGGTGGAAATGTTAGCTGTGAGGAGGACACAAAGAGGCTGAAAAGAGATAGAGACAGGTTAAGTGAGTGGGCAACAAGGTGGCAGATGGAGTAAATGTGAAGAAGTGTGAGGTTATTCACTTTTGTAGTAAGAATAGCAAAGCAGAATATTTTTGAAAGGGCAGAAAGCTTTTAAATGTTGAAGTTCAGAGGGCCTTGGGTGTATTTGTAAAAGGAAAACAAAGTTAGCATGCAGATACAGCAAGCAATTAAGATAAAATGGTATGTTAGCCTTTATCGCAAAGGGATTGGAACACAAGAATAAGGAAGTATTGCTACAATTGTACAGGGCTTTGGTGAGTACACCTGGAGTACTGTGTGCAGTTTTGGTCTCCGTATTGAGGGAAAGATATACTTACATTGGAGTTGGTACAGCAAAGGTTCACTAGATTGATCCTTAGGATAAGAGGGTTGTCCTATGATGAGCGTCTGAGTAAATTGGGCCTATTCTCTCTGGAGTTTAGAAGATTGAGAGATTATCTCATTGAAGCATACAAGATTCTACAGGGGCTTGACAGGATAGACATAAAGATTGTGTCACAAAGATTGGGAAATCTAGAACACAAGGGCACAGTGTCAGGAAAAGGGATTGCTTATTTAGGACTGATGAGCATAAGAAATTTCTTCACGCAGATCATGGTGATTCTTTGGAATTGTCTACCTCAGTGCATTGTGGTGCTCCATTGTTGAGTGTATTTCAGGCTGAAATAGGCAGATTTTTGATTTTTCAGAGAATCAAGGGATATGGGGAGCGGGTGAGGCAGAATATCAGTCATGATCATATTGAATGGCAGATCAGGCTCGAGGGGCCATTTCGTTTACTCCTGCTCCTATTTCTTATGATCTGAATCACAGCATTATGTGCCAGTTGAGTTTTTGGCCAATGGTGACCCCCCCCCCCCCACCAGGATGTTGATGGTGGGGGATTCAATGATAATGATGCCATGGAATGTCCAGATAAGGGTGGTTAGATTCTCTCTTGTTGGAGATGGTCATTGCCTGGCACTTGTGTGCTGCAAATATTACTTGACACTTATCAGCCCAAGCCTGAATCTTGTCCAGGTCTTGCTGCATGTGTTAAATTGTGAATGGAACTAAGTACTGCATTCATCAGCGAACATTCCCATTTCTGACCTTATGACGGAGGAAAGGTCATTGATGAAGCAGCTGAAGACGATAGGGCCTAGGACACTACCTTGAGGAACTCCTGCAGTGATGTCCTGGGACTGAGATGAGTGGCCTTCAACAACCATAACCATCTTCCTTTGTGCTAGGTATGAATCCAACCACCACCACATCCACCCCCGCTCCCCAGCCCCCCACAAACCCCATTCACTACAGTTTTACTAGGGCTTCTTGATGTCAAGGACAGTCACTGACCTCGCCTCTGGAATTCAGCTCTTTGAAGTAAGGCTGTAATGAGCTGAGTGGTCCTGGTAGAACCTAAACTGAGCATCAGTGAGCAGGTTATTAATGAATAAGTGCCATTTGAAAGCACTGTTGACTGCTCCTTCCATCACTGTGCTGATGATTGAGTGTCTGTCAACACATGCTGGGCTCTGCCATGGTTGAGGATGGAGATGTTGATCGAGCTGCCTCCTCCTGCAAGCTGCTTAATTGTTCATCTCCATTTGCAACTGGATGTGGCAGGGTTACATGAGTTTGATCTGATTTGTTGGTTCTGAGTTTACTTAGCTCTGTCTATTACAAGCTGCTTCTGTTGTTTAGCACGCACGCAGTCCTGTGTTGTATCTTTCCTAGGTTGGCCGCATATTCCGGATGCTGCTCCTGGCATGCTATTCTACGCTCCTGTAGCCAGCTCGATTTTCCAGTAATGTTGTTCAAAGTATAGTGTGAGATGAATGGAGAGCACAAAGGAATGATTAGCATGGATGCCACCGAGCACACCACAGTAACAAATTACAGCACATTATTGAGGCAGAAACTACTAACAATGGAAGTGAAGCCCACAATCGCTTAACTCTGTGAAGACATTTCTCCTGATTTCTGTTCTCAATCTCATACATTTAATCTCGTATCTTTGGCCCCTGATTCTTAATCCCTCAGCTACTGGAAACACTCTGTTTCTATCTAGCATTAAAATAAAAGTAAAATACTGCAGATGCTGCAAATCTGAAATAAAAACAGAAAGTGCTGGAATAACTCAGCAGGTCAGGCAGTATCTCTGAAGAGAGAAACAGTTAACGTTTCAGGTCTGTGACCTTTCATCAGAACTGGCAACAGTTAGAAAAGAATTAGGTTTTAAGCAAGTGAAGGATGCAGCTCTAACAACACTCAAGAAGCTCAACACCATCCAGGACAAAGCAGCCCAAATGATTGGTACCCCATCCACAAACATTCACTCCCTTGACCACCATCGCACAGTGGCACCAGAGTGTTCCAACTACAAAAGGCACTACAGCAACTCACCAAGGCTCCTTTGACAGCACCTTCCAAACCCGCGACCTCTACCATCTAGAAGGACAAGGCAGCAGATGCATGGGAACAACACCACCTGCAAGTTCCCCTCCAGGGCACACACCGTCCTGACTTGGAACTGTATCATCATTCCTTTGCTATCAAAATCCTGGAGCTCCCTTCCTAACAGCATTATGGGTGTACCTACATCCCAAGGACTGCAGTGGTTCAAGAAGGCAGCTCACCACCACCTTCTCAAGGCAATTAGGGATAGTCAATAAATGCTGGCCAAGCCAGCGACGCCCACATCCCATGAACGAATTTTTTTTTTAAATGTGCCTGTGGATCATTGCTGATGCCATTCTTCATGACCTCCAGTGCAAAACCTCTGGTGTCGACCCTGTAACCACTTCTACTGCAACCATTCAAAGAAAGGATTGATTCCAATTTTAAGCCCCTCTGAAAACTGACACTATTTGAAAACATAACTTGAAAACTATGTTGTAACTTCATGAATGGATACTTAATTGGTCTCGACAAAACAACATTTGCTGGCCTTTATATCTAGAGGACTAGATTACAAGGGGGTAAAAGTCATGCTGCAGTGTGATGAGACTGCATCTGGATTACTGTGAGTCATTCTGGGCACGGCACCTTATGCAGGATATATTGGTCTTGGAGGGAGTTATGAGGAGAGATTACATAAACCTGGGTTGTATTCCCTGAAATTTATAAGGTTAAATGGTGCTTAAATTGAAGTTTTCAAGATATTAAGGGGAACTGATAGGGTAGATAGACCGAAACTACTTCCACTGGTTAGGGAGTCTAGGACCAGGGGGCATAGTCTAAAGTTTAGAGCCAGACCTTTCAGGAGTGAAATTCGGAAACGCTTCACGCAAAGAGTGGTAGAAGCTTGGAAATCTCCAGCAAATAATTGTAACTTTTAAAACTGAGATTGGTGGATTTTTGTTAACCAAAGGTATTAAGGATATGGGGCAAAGATGGAGTTAGGTCACAGATCTGCCATGAGCTCATTGAATGGCAGAAAAGGTTTGAGGAGCTAAATGTCCTACTCCTGTTCCTATGTTCCTATTTTAAAAGTGCCAAAGTATCAAAATAGGCAATGGAGGAAGAGGTGTGTAACACTCTGAGCAGCACTCTTCTACCCCTGAAGGATCGATAACTGAAACTGTAACACTGTTTTGGCTCAGAGACTACAGGACTCCCAGCCTTCACTGCTATTTCACATTCCAGGCCTTTGGCATTTCATTTTATTTTCATCTCTGGTATTAACGATGTGTTATTCCCATCCAATGGAATAGCTAACTCTCTTTCCCTGCTGTTTGCCATTTTACCCATGCACTTCAATGACACTGAGGCGAAACTTGACCAGAGGATCAGGCCCTTGATGTTCATTTGCAATACAATTGAATGAACTATTAACAGGTTTACAGCTAATCATATTATTGCACCACCCTGATTTTATTGAGTCTAGGTGCATAGAATCGTAGAATGATATGGTACAGAAGGAAGCTATTCGGCCCATTGTGCCTGTGCAGCTCTTTAGAAGTGCCACCCATTAATCCTATTCCATTGCTTGTTCTCCATAGCCCTGTGGTTTCTTTTTCTTCAAGTATTTATCCAATTCCCTTTTGAAAGTTACTATTGAATCTGCTTCCATCACCCTTTCAGGCAGTGCATCCCAGACTACAGCAACACTCTCTCACCCTGGCCATTCCCTCAGTACGACCCTCATCTGCACTCTCGTAAGTCCAAGAGAAGCGGACTTAAAAGGATGTGGCAGACAACTGAGTGAACTATCCACTGCCAGATCTGGCTGGACCACATACAGCACGATCGGCTTCTGCTCTCGTCTGCTGAACCATCCTGGAATGCATAGATAACCCCTGCCTTCTTTCCTCTACTTCCCAAACCATCGTCTTAAACCCTTCTCCCCGTCTCCTCTACCCACAACTCCAACAATTGTGCACAGTTCATGGAGTTCTTTGCCACTAAGATCAAGACCATCTGATCAGCGGCCTCTGCCACTTCCCTGCCTTCCCCAAGCTCACTGGGCCAAACTTCCTCTAAGGTTCCCAACGTCACTCGCATCTTTCTCTAGTTTCTTTCTCCTCATGCACTGTCTGAGCTCATTTTATCCATGAGACCTACCTCCTGCACACTCAACCCTACTCCCATTAAACTTTTGAACACCTAACCTCTTTTCCTAGCCCCCATGTTAGCTGATATTATAAATGGTTCTCTCGTTAGGGACTGTCCCCCTCTTTCAAATCTGTTGTCATCCTCCTCTCCTCAAAAAACAATCCTTGTCCCTGTAATATTACTTGTCCCTTGGTGCGTGATCTGTTGTTAAGACTCAGGATTACAAGTAATATCCAAAATAAAGGTGGGGTTTTATTATAACTGAACTGGAACATACATACATACACAAGTAGTAACTGCACGAGCACATCTAAAGAACTCTTAATATGTCAGGCTCGATCCACAACTCCCTGGTCACGTGTGACTCAACATCACTTCTTCTGATGATCTGCACTTGCAATCCTTAAGGTAGTTTGATCTTAAAGTAATCCCTTCTTAAGGTCATTCCACAACAGGCCCCTCTGTCCTTGCAAGCTACTGCCCCATCTCCAACCTCCCTTTCAATAATAGGTGTACTCTGCAGATTACCTAACAATGGAAGGGAGGTGGAGGAAGAAATATGCAGACAAATTAGGAAATAGATTTTGAAAAACACAGAATAATAATCCATGCAGGATTTCAGCTATTCTGACATTAATTGGACAGAAGAGGTAAGTAAAGAGAATAAGGGAATGGAATTCCGACAATGTGTACAGGACTCCTTTCTAACCCAATATGTAAAAAGGTCAACAAGGGAAGATTTGCTATTGAATCTATTAATGGAGAATGAACTAGAACAGATAAGAGAAGTAAAAGTAGGGGAACATCTGGGTAATACCATAATATAATACGCTTTAAGATGATAATATAGGACATAAGTATGATGAAAACCAGGTTAATAGATAGTTGAAAAGCTGATTTTGAGGGGCTGAGAACAGAACTTGGGAAAATATAATGCGAAGCAGAACTGGCAAATAATGATGTAGAAAAACAATGGATTACATTTAAAACTGTGTCCAACAGAGTGCAGGAAAAATATATTCCGTTAAAAGGAAAGAACAGACGAGACACGAATGTGACTCCATGGATGAATAAAGATAAAAGGGAATAATTGAGGGTTTGGAAAGAGGCATACATTAAATACATAAACAGCAGAGGAGTGCATGATAAGAGGGAATATGAAGAGATTCGGAAAGAAGTCAACAAAAACACAATTAGAAGGCAAAGAGGAACTATGAAGCTAAATTACCAAGAAACATAAAATAGTAAAATATTTTACAGGCACCTCAATAAAAAAGGAAGGCTGGGTTGGGAATAGGGCCATTAAGGGATAGACATGATAATACCTCAGGGAACAATAGAGAGATGCACAAATATTAAATTATTTCACTTTGGTGTTTACCAGGAAGATAGAACAGGTTGACATGATATTGAATGATGAAATGAGTAATGAGATACATACATTTAAAATAGAAACGGCAATGTAATAAATACACTAATCAAACTCAAAGAAGTTAAAAACCCTTGGTCCGGATAAAAATAGACTTGCATATATATTGTGCTTTTCAAGACCACCGGACATTTCAAAGTGCTTTACAGCCAATGAAATACTTTTGAAGTGTAATCACAGATGTAGGAAGTGCAGCAACCAGTAGGCCCACAGCAAACTCCGACAAACAGCAATGTGATAATGACCAGATAATCTGTTTTTGAAATGTTAATTGAGAGATAAATATTGGCTAGAACACCAGAGATAGCTCCCCTGCTCTTCTTCACGAGACTGCTATGGGATCTTTTACATCCACCCTCGCAAGCAGATGGGGCCTTGGTTTAACATCTCTTCCAAAGGATGAAACCTCCAACTGGAATGTCACTTGACTTTTGTGCATAAGCCCTGGAGTGGATCTTGAACTCAGAATCTTATGGCGTAGAGACAAGAGTGCCATCAACTGAGCCACAGCTGACACTAGGCATCGATTTCATCCACGCATTTTAAAAGAATCTAGGGAAGAGATAGCAGAGGCATTATTACACATATTTAACAATTCATTAGAAAAAGATGTAGTGCCAGAAGACCGGTGGATAGCTAACGTAGTACCTATATTTAAGAAGGGAGACAAGGAATTATAGACCAGTCAGCTTGACATCAGTGGTAGGAAAAGTAATGGGATCCCTACTGAAGGAGAGAATAGAAAAACAGCAAGAAATGAAAAATGTAATAATGAATAGTCAGCTGGATTTCAAAAGGAAAAAGCTTGACCCACCTTACTGAATTATTTGCAGAGGTAACAGGGAGAGTAGATATTGGTAATGCAGTAGATGCAACTTAACAGGATTTTCAAAAGGCCTTCAATAAGGTGCCCTGTAATAGACTAATGAATGAGGTCTGAGAATGTGGAATTAGGGGACAAGTGGCAGAATGGATTCAAGATAGGAAGCAGAGATTGAATGTAATGGGTAGTTATTTAGAGTGGCAGAAGGTGGGAAGTGGTGTTCCACAGGATCAGTGCTGGGACCACTGCTGTTTACAATTTACATTAATGATTTGGACTTTGAAATCAAAAACATAATTTCTGAATTAGCAGATGACACCAAATTTGCAGGTTAGTCAATACTGAGGAGGACTGCAACAAATTACAGGAGGACATTAATAAACTTGTAGAATAGGCAAATAATTGGCAAATGAAGTTCAACACAGATAAATATGGGGTAGTACATTTTGGTAGGAAGAATAGAGAGGCCACTTATTACTTGGAAGGTGCAAGTCCAGGTGGGCTAGCAGAACAATGGTATCTCGGAGCACAAATACACCAATTGAAAGTTGTGCCACAGGTTAGCAAAGCCATAAAAAAGCAAACCAAGCACTATGCTTTATTTCTAGAGAGATGGAATTGAAAAGTAGGGAGGTTATACTAAACCTGTATCAAACCTTGGTTAGACCACACTTAGAGTACTGGTGCAATTCTGGTCGCCATATTATAAAAAGGATACAGAGACACTGGAGAGGGTGCTTGGAAGATTTACAAGGATGATACCAGAAATGCAAGGGTGTACGTATCAGGAAAGGATAAACAGGTAGGTGTGGAAAGAGATGCAGTGGTTTTTGTCAAGGTTCATCCCAAGCAGCTCTGTAACACAGGAGTCTGTGCTCTACGGGCTGTTCCCAGGGACGCACACCGAGACAAACATCAACTGCTGCTGGAGGACTATCAATTCGGTGAAAGACGCCCTTTGGTCTGCCCGAAACTTGCTGGTCTTCCAGCGCAAAGAGTTGTCCACCACCGAATGTTGCAGACTGGCACATTCCAAGGTCCAGGACTACGTGCTGAGGGACACACTAAAGCTTGGGGCAGCCGCAGCAAAGGCTCAATGGAGAAAGACCGCAGTGTAAGGTTCCCCCACCAAGCTGGACTGAGGGGCTGGATCCATGGGAAACCCCTCGAACTGTATCGTTAATATTCTCAATTGCTGTAAATGTAAAACTGTAATTGACATGACAATTGTGAAACGGAAGGGTTGGGAAGAAACTCATGACAGTATTGAAGGAAACTGATCTACCTTGCAATGTTTGTATTTTTTGGTGCTGTTTGGAAACTGTTTGGCAATGTAATTTTTACAGATTTTTATGAATAAAGTATATTTTGGAAATAAAAAAAAAAGATAAACAGGTTGGCGGAATGCCTCATCACCAGAACTTTCAAACAAGCACCAAGATGTAGCTTGGCTGGTGGTGAGAAGGGCCCTCCCCGTCAGATCCTTCATGCACGCCCGAAGTCTCGCCCCCTCCGCACAATGCCTTCACGGTGGCTGTGGTGGGGAAGAGACGGTTGCCCACCTTCTCCTGGAATGTGTCTTTACAAAGCAGGTGTGGAAAAAGATGCAGTGGTTTTTGTCAAGGTTCATCCCAAGCAGCTCTGTAACACAGGAGTCTGTGCTCTACGGGCTGTTCCCAGGGACGCACACCGAGACAAACATCAACTGCTGCTGGAGGACTATCAATTCGGTGAAAGACGCCCTTTGGTCTGCCCGAAACTTGCTGGTCTTCCAGCGCAAAGAGTTGTCCACCACCGAATGTTGCAGACTGGCACATTCCAAGGTCCAGGACTATGTGCTGAGGGACACACTAAAGCTTGGGACAGCCGCAGCAAAGGCTCAATGGGGAAAGACCACAGTGTAAGGTCCCCCCACCAAGCTGAACTGAGGGGCTGGATCCATGGGAAACCCCTCGAACTGTATCGGAGAAATTTTGTGTGCTGTAAATGTAAAAATGTATATGGCATGACAATGAAATGGAAGGGTTGTGAGGCAACTCATGATTGTATAGAAGGTAACTGATCACCTTTGCACTGTCTGTATTCTTTGACTTGATGCTGTTTTAAACTGTTTGGGAATGTAATTTTTACAGATTTTTATGAATAAAGTATATTTTGGAAATAAAAAAAAAAGATAAACAGGCTGGGTCTCTTTTGAAAGAAAATGGCTTAGGGGTGACCTGATAGAGGTCTTTAAAATTATGAAAGGTTTTGATAGAGTGGATACAAAGAAAACTTTTCCACTTGTGGGGAAGAGCATAAGTAGAGGCCATTGATGTAAGATAGTCACAAAGAAATCCAATCGGGAATTCAGAAGAAACCTCTTTAACCAAAGAGTGGTGAGAATGTCGAACTCGCTACCATAGGGAGTGGTTGAAGCAAATAGTGTAGATACATTTAAGAGGAAGTGAAACAAGCATATGAGGGAGAAGGGAATAGAGGGTTGCAATGATAGATTTAGGTGAGGAGGAGGTTCTAGTGAAACATAAACACAGGCATGGACTGGTTGGTTGAATGGCCTGTTTCTATGCCATATATCCTATGTAATCCTATGCAATCCTCTCCAAAGTCCTGGTATGTGCTGTTGCCTCCCAAATCCATGCCCATCTTTCCCAGAACCCCATATTTGAATCCCTCCAATCAGGATCCTGCTCCTGCCACATTACCAAAATGGTTATCAAAGTCACAAATTACATCTTATGTGACTGCAACAAAGATAAACTATCCGTCCTTGTCCATCTTAACCTGTCTACAGCCTCTGACATGGTTGACCACATCACCCTCCTCCAATGCCTCTCCACTGTCATTCAGCTGGGTGGGAACTGATTTCACCTGGTTCTATTCTTATCTACTCATAGCCAGAGTATCACTAGTTTCTCTTCCACTCCTGCACCATTACCTCTGGTGTCCCCCAAGTATCTATACTTACCCAACTCTTATTTCTCAGCGACATGCTGCCCCTCAGCGATGTCATCCAAAAGCACGGTGTCAGTTTTCACGTGTTCGCGGTCGACAGCCAGCTGTACCTCACCACCATCTCTCGACCCCTCATCTCACTGTCTCTAAGTTGGCACACTAATTGTCTGGTATCCAGTACTGGATGAGTAGAAATTTCCTCCAACTAAATAACGGGAAGACTGAAGACATTGTCTTCTGTCCGCGCTACAAACTCCATTCCCCAACCACCAACTCCATCCCTCTCTCTGGCAAATGTCTGAGGCTGAACTAGACTGTTCGCAACCTTGGTGTCGTATTTGAACCTGAGCTGAGCTTCTGACCACATATCTGCACCATCATTATGACCATTTATTCCCCCTTTGTAACGTTTCCCATTCTCCGCTCCACCTGAGCTCATCTACTGCTGAAACCGTCATCCAGGTCTTTGTTACCTCTAAACTTGACTATTCCATTGCACTCCTGGCCAGCCTCCCATCGTTCACCCTCCACAAACTTGAGGTCATCCAAGCTCTTGCCTGTGACCTAACTCGCACCAAGGCCTGTTCCCCTATCACCCCTGTGCTCGCTGACCTACACTGGCTCCCGGTTAAGTAATGCCTCAATTTTAAAATTCTCATTCTTGTTCTCAAATCCCTCCATGGCCTTGCCCCTCCCTTTCTCTAATCTCCTCCAGCCCCACAACCCTCCGAGATATCTGCACTCCTCTAATTCTGGCCTTTTGAGCATCTCTGATTTTAATCATTCCACCATTGGTGGCCACGTCTTCAGCTACCTAGGTCCTAAGCTCTGGAATTCCCTCACTACACCTCTCCGCCCACTGCTCTTTTTTCTTAAGATGCTCATTGAAGCCTACCACTTTGACCAAGCTTTTGGTCATCTGCCCTAGTATGTCCTTATGGTTCAGTGTCAAACTTTCTTTGATAACACTCGTGCAAAGAGCCTTGGGATGTTTTACTATGCTAGCAGCATTATATAAATACAGGTTGTTGCTGTTGAGGCCTACCGAGTGATTTACAAAGATTCAACATGACTGGGGCAGTCCTGGACTAGTTTTAGGGGATGAAGCTGGACAAGTGGAAGAGGTATCTGTGGGAGAGCATTTTGGTGGTGATGATCATAATATCATAATTCAGTTAAAATTATTCCAGTCACGGAAAAGGACAAAGATAGACAGAGTATAAGTTCTCAATTGGGGTCAGGCCAATTTTACTAAGCGGAGACCTGATTTAGCAAAAGTGGACTAGAAAGAGCTACTTGAAGGTAAAACAGTGGCAAAATGTTCAAGGAGGAAATAGTGAGTGTTCAGAACAAATATGTTCCCACAAAGAAAAAGGCTGCGACTCCCAAATCTAAAGCCCCTTGGATGCCAAGCGGCATACAGGGTGGGATAAGGCTAAAAAAGGGAGGCCCATGTCAGAAACCAACAGTTCAATATTGCAGAAAGACTAGAGGGGTATAGAAAGTGAAGGGGTACAATTAGAGAGGAAATTAGGAAAGCAAAGCGAAGGGGTGAAGAAATATCAGTGAGTAAAATGAAGGAAACTCAAAGATGTTTTATAACTACATAAAGAGCAAGAGAATAACTGAAGAAAGTGTAGGACCTATTAGAGACTGAAAGGGTAACCAGTGTGTGGAGGCAGAGGACATTGGCATGGTTCTTAATGAATACTTTGCATCTGTTTTCACAAACAAATGGGGAACAATGCTGACATTATAGTTAAGGAGGAGGAGTGTGAGGTAATTCATTTGGGGAGGCCACACAAAGCAAGGGAATACACAATAAATGATAGGGCAGTAAGAAGTGTAGAGGAACAGAGAGTCCTTGGAGTGCATGTCCACAGATCCCTGAAAGTAACAGGGCAGGTAAATAAAATGGCCAAGAAGCCAAAAGAACATGAGAAATAGGAGCAGAAGTAGACCATACAGCCCTTCGAACCTGCTCAGCCATTCAATACGAACATGGCTGATCTTCTACCTAGAATCCACATTCCTTGCCGCTCCCCATATTCCTTGATTCCCTGTGCAATATAATCCGTCCCATTCCCTGTCGCTATCCCCATTGCCCTCTAAGTTTATTTCCTGAAGTGCCCATCCAAATTTCCTTTTGAAATCATTCATCATCTCTCGTTCCACTACCCTCTTAGGCAGCGAGTTATAGATTATTACCACTCACTGCATATAAAAGTTCTTCCTCACATTCATCCTGCATCACTTGCCCAAAATCTTCAATCTGTGTCCCCTAGTCCTTCTCCCATCAACCAATGGGAACAGCTGTTCTTTGTCTACCCTATCCAAACCTGTCAGAATCTTGTACACCTCTTTGAAATCTCCCCACAATCTTCTTTGCTCCAAGGAGGACAATCCCAGTTCTCCAACCTAATCTTGTAGTTAAAATCCTCATCCCTGGAATCATTCTGGTAAATCTCCTCTGCACGCTCTCAAGGACCCTCACCTCCTAAACAGTGGTGACCAGAACTGCATGCAATACCCTATTGTGGCCTAACCAGAACTTTATACAGCTTCAGCATAACGTCCCTGCTCTTGCACTCAATACCTCTACTTTATAAAGCCCATATGCTTTGCTAACCACTCTCTCAATATGTTCTGCCACCTGTAAAGATCTATGCACATGAACCCCCAGGACCATCTGTCCCTGAATACTCTTCAGAACTGTGCCATTAAGTCTATATTGCCTCTCCCTATCCCTTCTGCCAAAAGCATCACCTCACACTTTTCTATTAAATTCCATATGCCAATGGTCTGTTAACTCTGTTGTCCTATCTATGTCCTGTTGCAGTTGACAGGTATCAATCCTCATTGTCTGTTATGCCTCCAAGTTTCATATCATCCACAAATTTTGAAATTTGACTCTTTATTCCAATATCCAACTTATTTATGCCTATCAAAAAAAAAAGTGAAACTTGGGGAACACCTCTGTCTACCATCTTCCAGTTTGAAAAACAACTATTTACCATGACTCACTGTTTCCTGTACTTGAGACAATTCTTTTTTATCCAAGCTGACACTGAGAGCCTCAATTTTGTTAATCAGCCTTTTATGTGGTACTTTGTCAAAGGCTTTCTTCAAATCCATATAAACAATATCCACTGCATTCCGTTCATCAATCTTCTCTGTTACTTCATCAAAAAAATCAATTTGATTAGTTAAAGCACAATCTGCCTTTTACAAATCCATGTCGGCTCTCCCTAATTAACTCAAACCTCTCCCTGTGCCTGTTGACTTTTATTCTTTCACAGGATGTGGGTGTCACTGGCAAGGCCAGCATTTGTTGCCCATCAAAATAAAAGCAAAATACTGCGGATGCTGGAAATCTGAAATAAAAACAAGAAATGCCGGAACCACTCAGCAGGTCTGGCAGCATCTGTGAAAAGAGAAGCAGAGTTAACGTTTCGGGTCAGTGACCCTTCATCGGAACTGACAAATATTAGAAAAGTCACAGGTTATAAGCAAGTGAGGTAGGGGTGGGGCAAGAGATAACAAAGGAGGTCTCGATTGGACCAGGCCACATAGCTGACCAAAAGGGCACGGAGCAAAGGCAAACAATATGTTAATGGTGTGTTGAAAGACAAAGCATTAGTACAGATTAGGTGTTAATACACTGAATATTGAACAGCAGCAAGTACAAGCCTGAAAAAAAACAGTGGGCAAGCAAACTGAACAAATTAAGATGAAATGAAATAAATGCAAAAAAAAGATTGTAAAAAATGTAAAAAGGAAAGTTAAAATCTAGACCTCCTTTGTTATCTCTTGCCCCACCCCCACCTCACTTGCTTATAACCTGTGACTTTTCTAATATTTGTCAGTTCCGAAGAAGGGTCACTGACGCGAAACGTTAACTCTGCTTCTCTTTTCACAGATGCTGCCAGACCTGCTGAGTGGTTCCAGCATTTCTTGTTTTTATTTGTTGCCCATCCCTCATTGCCCTTGCCAACTGAATAACTTGCTAGGCCATTTCAGAGGACAGTTAAGAGTCAACCACATTGCTGATTATTGTTTCTTAAACCTGAACCCCCACCGCAGATGGTAAGCTGACCGGCCAGTATTTATTTGGAATTTCCTTATACCCTTTCTTGAATAAGGATGTCACATTTGTCACTCTCCAGTCCTCTGGTACCTCCCCAGTATCTAGGGAAGATTGGAAGATTTTGGCAAGACTTTCCGCTACCTCCACCCCAACTCCTTTAGCAAGGATACAAGCCATCCAGACCAGGTGACTCATCTACTCTAAGCATAGCCAGCTTTCCAGTACATCTGCCCTCTCAATTTTCACTCCATCCATTACCTCTGCCATCTCTGTTCTGCTGATATTTTGTCAGCGCCCTCTTCCTTAGTAAACACCAATACAAAGTACTCATTAAGTATTCTAGCTGTGCTCTGCGCCTCTAAACATACACTACCCTCTTTGTCCCTAATAGGCCCTATCCTACCGGCTTACTACTTACATGCCATTAGAAGATTTTTGGGTTCCCTTTTCTGTTAACTGCTATTCTATTCTCATATTCTTTTCCGGTCTTATTTTCCTCTTTACTTCCCCTCTCAACTTATTGTTTTTGGCCTGGTTCTTTCTTGAAGAATTCACCTGACATGCATCATACAACATTTTTTTTGTTTCATCATAATCTCTATCTCTCTCATCAACCAAGGAGCCCTGGCGTTGGTTCCCTTACCTGTTGCCCTTGTTGGAACGTACCTAGCCTGTACCTGAAACGTCTCCTTGTTAAAGATCACACATTGTTCTGTTACAGTTTTTCCTGTCAATCTTTGGTTCTATTTTTTCCTGGCTGGATCCCCTCTCATCCCATTGAAGTTCGCCCTCTTCTAATTTGGAACTTCGACTTTAGATTTTTCCTTACTCTTCTCCATTGCTTGTCTAAAGCTGATGATATAATGTTCACTCTTACCCAAGTGTCTCCCGCAGACACTTGGTCCAATTCGCCTGCCTCACTCCCCAGCACCTGATCCAGCAATGCCTCCTTCCTAGTTGGACTGAGAACAAACTGGTCAAGGAATTTCTTCGAAACACATTTCAGAACTTCCTCCCCCCACTTTCTCTTTCACAATATCCCAATCGATATTTGGATAATTAAAGTCCCCCAATATCACCGCACTGTAGTTCTTGCACCTCTTTGTCATACTACTATTCTTTGCATGGGCCTTATCCACTGATGCTCTATTACTGTTAAACTCTCTGTCCTTTCCTGTCCCAGTCATTGACTCATAGATTTATTTAGAGCACAGAAGAAGCCCATCCTGTCCATGCCAGCTCTCCACGGAGCTATGCAGTCAGTCCCACTCCCCAGCTCAATCCTCGAATTGCAAGTCTGCTTCTCTCAGGTGGCCATCCAGCTTTCTTTTGAAGTTAGCAATTGTCTCTGCTTCCACCACCCTTGTGGGCAGCAAGTTCCAGGTAAATACCACCCGCTGCGTAAAAAAAAGTGCAAACTCATATTTGATACCCAAGTCGCTAAACTGCTTTATTGTCTCAACTTTTCTTATTAGATTTCTGAGTCTCCCTTCACCTGGTCCCTCCTTCCCTCTTTTAGTTTAAAGCTCTGTCCACAGCGCTATTTATACAATTCACCAAGACACTGATTCCAGCCTGCTTTAAGTGGAACCCTTCTCAACGGAACAGCTCCCTCTTTCCCCAGCACCGGTGCCAGTGCCCCATGAATCAAAACCCCTTCTTCCCACACCACTCTTTGAGCCACCCGTTTAATTCTGTAATCTGCTTGACCCTGTGCCAGTTGGCACGTGGCTCAGGTGTGCAGCAAAGTTAGACTCAAACCAAAGAAGTTACATCACTCCAAGCGGAAGGGCCGCCCGCGCATCAACACTAACAGAATTTCTTATCCACAGCTCTTACATAAGTTTCTAAATTCACTTGAAAAAGCCCTTCAAAACACTCCTACAGGGGATGCTGAGACCAAGTGGGCCCACATCAGAGACACCATCTATGAAACAGCTGTGACCACCTATGGCAAACGTGTGAAGCGGAATGCAGACTGGTTTCTATCTCACTTTGAAGAGCTGGAACTTGTCATAGTCGCTAAGCGCATTGAACTGTTGAACTACAAGAAAGCCCCCAGCGAGTTAACATCCGTAGCACTTAAAGTAGCCAGAAGCACTACACAAAGAACAGCCAGGCGCTGCGCAAATGACTACTGGCAACACCTATGCAGTCATATTCAGCTGGCCTCAGACACCGGAAACATCAGAGGAATGTATGATGGCATTAAGAGAGCTCTTGGGCCAACCATCAAGAAGATCGCCCCCCCTCCAATCTAAATCAGGGGACACAATCACTGACCAACGCAAGCAATTGGACCGCTGGGTTGAGTACTACCTAGAACTGTACTCCAGGGAAAATGGTGTCACTGAGACCGCTCTCAATGCAGCCCAGTCTCTGCCAGTCATGGATGAGCTGGACGTACAGCCAACAAAATCGGAACTCAGTGATGCCATTAATTCTCTAGCCAGTGGAAAAGCCTTTGGGAAGGATGGCATTACCCCTGAAATAATCAAGAGTGCCAATCCTGCTATACTCACAGCACTACATGAACTGCTTTGCCTGTGCTGGGATGAGGGAGCAGTACCACAGGACATGCGCAATGCCAATATCATCACCCTCTATAAGAACAAGGGTGACCATGGTGACTGCAACAGCTACCGTGGAATCTCCCTGCTCAGCATAGTGGGGAAAGTCTTCACTCAAGTCATTTTAAACAGACTCCAGAAGCTGGCTGAGCATGTCTACCCTGAGGCACAGTGTGGCTTTCAAGCAGAGAGATCCACCATTGACATGCTGTTCTCCCTTCGCCAGCTACAGTAGAAATTCCGTGAACAACAGATGCCTCTCTACATTGCTTTCATAGATCTCACCAAAGCCTTTGAACTCGTCAGCAGATGTGGTCTCTTCAGACTACTAAAAAAGATTGGATGTCCACCAAAGCTACTAAGTATCATCACCTCATTCCATGACAATATGAAAGGCACAATTCAGCATAGCGGTGCCTCATCAGACCCCTTTCCAATCCTGAGTGGCATGAAGCAGGGCTGTGTTCTTGCACCTACACTGTTTGGGATCTTCTTCTCACTGCTGCTCTCACATGCATTCAAGTCTTCAGAAGAAGGAATTTTCCTCCACACAAGATCAGATGGCAGGTTGTTCAACCTTGCCCATCTTAGAGCGAAGACCAAAGTACGGAAGGTCCTCATCAGGGAACTCCTCTTTGCTGACGATGCTGCATTAGCATCTCACACTGAAGAGTGCCTGCAGAGACTCATTGACAGGATTGCAGCTGCCTGCAATGAATTTGGCCTAACCATCAGCCTCAAGAAAATGAGCATCATGGGACAGGATGTCAGAAATGCTCCATCCATCAATATCGGCGACCACGCTCTGGAAGTGGTTCAAGAGTTCACCTACCTAGGCTCAACTATCACCAGTAACCTGTCTCTCGATGCAGAAATCAACAAGTGCATGGGAAAGGCTTCCACTGCTATGTCCAGACTGGCCAAGTGGGTGTGGG